>NC_050606.1:6075484-6205484 GCF_013368585.1 Megalops cyprinoides | reverse complement strand
CTCCACTTACAGGGCGCTAGAAGCGGCTCACTGAAAGACAAACACAGGGACAGTGAATGGCGAGGGCCATCTGTCTGGTAGATGTGCTTAGGGGTGCATGACGGTACAAAGCAATAACACTCAAATGCTTAACATCTTGTGAGCTTACAACAAAAAAAAGCTCTACTTATATTTGAGATCACAGTTAATCTGAGTATGAACTATTATTAGCTGTCATTATAATTAGCATTAGCTGTGCATATGTGCATTCATGTGCCTCGAGGTGACGGGTGAGTGAGGCTTTGTGAGCACAGAAACAGGTGGAGCTACAATGTGTTGCCACTGATTTTAACCAATTGTGGTTTAATTTGCTGAGGAGAGCAGTTTTTGGATTGGTTTATATCTGTCAGTGATTGACAGCACATGGTAGGTCCCCCTATTATTTAGTTCAGGAAGCTTGACAGCACATGGTAGGTCCCCCGATTATTTAGTTCAGGAAGCTTCACTCTCTCGTCTCTAGGGCTCAGTAATACGGACACATTAGAGGACACAGGCCACCTCTCTTGGCTGCAGGACGTCAGCATTTCTGTGAGATCTGCGGCCGTCTGAGAGCGCCCAGACTCTCCACATGGCGAGAGCGAGGGAGTGGGTCACGGGCACATCCCTGCCAAAATGCCGAGCTGTCACCCTGCTACAGCTACACCCACCCCAGCTCCGCCCCTTTTCACCATCGGCAATTCTCAGGGGGCATAATCTCCAGCTCCCCTGTGTGCCCCGCCCTGCCTGTGGATTAAGCTCCGCCCCCTCTCGCTCGGGGCAGGTCTGACGCGGCTGATGCCGTTTTAGCTGGGCACACTGCACTGTCACAATACTAGTGCCAGACACCGTGCCCATGAGCTGAGACACCCCTCTTCCTCCTCTGGTTGAATCTGTGTGTCAGACTGTGCTCAGATTAGGCTGGTTTGCTTTCCTGCCAATTCACGACACCAGTCCGTCTCGGGGGAACATGGGGTACCTCTCTGCCCTCAGTCGTGACCGTTTACAGCACACATCTACCTGATTGTGTCTGGGGAGTCGGGACACCCCACGGGGGCTCTGCTGCTGCGTATCCGCGCTCACAGGTCACGCCCGGGCAGAAACCAGGTGTCTGTACATCCGAGACACTGAGCCACCGAGACGAACCGCGACGTTGAGAAGGAAGGGACAATTAACATCCAAACATCCGATTATCCGTCAGTCAGTCTGTCTGTCTGTCTGTCTGTCGGCTGTGCCATTGGGACAGGGAGTAATACAAACCGCTGTCCCGATCGCCATGGAGACGCCCCCCCCCCCCCCCCCCAGACAGCTCAGGACTGCGTGTGAGACAGAGAGGGGACAGACAGAGGGTGTGAGAAAGATTTGAAGCAGGACTTTTCCTCCAGTGGAATTGCCTGCACCGCAAATCCACACTTTCACAGTTTGCGAGAGCTTAATCCTCAATTAGTGGCTTTTTAATCTCCTCATTATCCTCTAGGAATTCCCAGATGTTCTTGTGAAAACACAGCAAAAAAAAAAGGGGAAAAGAAAAAAAAAGGCCTTTTCTGAGCGTGCTTATGCCTTCGTCTGTGTGTGTGTGTGTGTGTGTGTGTGTGAGTGTTTCGACATCCTTGCTGCCACCAGTGCTGTTGACGGGAGCACTCACTCATGCTGACGGTGGCTTCTCGTCTGAGAAGACGTGACGGCGCGGGTGACTTCTGTCCCTGTCACAGGAGATGTCGCTGGCACCGGCCACGCCTGTGGCTTCGCAAGACATGTTCTAGGAACCCTTCCAACTGCCACCCCCTCCCCTCCCCTCCCCTCCCCTGGTTTTCTCCTCCATTTCCTCTCCAATCTGCGTTCCTAATTTGCTGTTGGACCACACTGGAACGCTCCATCCCAGACGGCAGGCCACGCCGACGTGCCCACCCGATCACAGGGACCGAGCCAGATCATTAATTGGGTGATAAATGGATTTGCTAAGGCCTTGGTCTTCGCTGCCAAAAACCCCGCTGCCCCCAAAAAACAAACAAAAAAAAAAAAGGAGAAGAATTTTCTCCCTTTTGGAAAGACACAAAGTGCAATTTCCAAATATAAGCCATCTGATTATGGACGTGTCTGGCCTGGGACCAGCACAGACATTCCATCATTTAAAGGGACAAGTGAGGTCACCTCCTGCTTGCTGGTGAGCAGAGATGCCGGCGGTGCGGCGCGGTGCACGTGACTCTGTCCCCAGCTAGCAGAGAGCCGTAGCGACCGCGGCCGTTCCCGAAAAACGCACGGCGGACGGATGATGTAACTGCGGCGAGGCGGGATGCATTCGCTTTTTGCTCTCCGTGTTGCAGTGTGTGGCTGATCTGGCCGAAAACCGCAGGGCATTTTAACACCGAGGGGCATCTCAAGTGCTGGATGTGAGACAGATTACATTTTACTCGAAAAAGGGCTAAACGAACATCCGTGCAATATCTGAACACGCCATCGAAAACAAACTTTCCACTCATTTCTTAAAAAAAGAAGTCTCCTTCCAGAGCTCCTATGACGTGAGGAAATAAAATCCAACGTGACCTTTTTAACCAACGGAGCTTTTTATACAATGTAATAAACTGTAAGCCTAACGGAGAACACACTGATACCAGAACCTGGGTGTGGATGGTGAGTATGTTTGTGTGCACGAACCATCCTCACCCACGCATAACAGGCCCCGCCCACCCCTCCCTCCCTTTGATACATGACTTGTAAGGCCCCGCCGCCCCTGCCCCCGCCCCGTCCCGCTCAACCCCGCCCCCCTCCCTCATCCGCTGTGTAAAGAAGGCACCACCGTCACGCTCGGCAAGCGTTGTTTCTGTCCCGGCCATTTCCTCAGGCACCTCCTCGGGCAGCCCTGAGGGGCCCTCGGCACAACCGCCGGGCTGAGTTAGAACAGTGCAGCTCCCGATGGAGGGAGTCTCTGTGCACACGCAGAGAGGGGGACTCGTGACCGAAATTCACCCCACCGATACCCTGCCATGATGTTCACAGGGTGGCTCGCTGACAGCCAGAGAACCACGGCTGCAGGTCAATAGCAACCTCAGAAAGCTCCCAGTACTCCTCTGAGAGGGAATGTCGTTAGGATCGGCGATGACTATGAATTAATAGGAACACGCCCATTAGATTAGGCAGGGATTCTGTATGTGACAGACTGAATTAGAGTCAGCCACATCACTGATCCAAAGAAATAATGCTCTTCCCCAAATAAAGGTGGCAACAATATCGTGACACTTGGCAAACAGCTTAATGTGGGTGAATTTCCACGGTGCTTTTAGCTAAATACATTTAGATGATTGGCCTCCTATATGCATTTAAGTGCAAGGCTGTCAGGAATGCAAGGGTGCAGGTTTTGGAAGCAGCTTCTGCAGGAAAATACATTTGCAGTCAGTAGCTTTCCCATAAAAAGGTGAGCTGAAACCAGCCGCTAACCCCGCCGTTTGAAAATACCCTGCTCTGCAGAAAATGCTCCCGAACTTGCTGTGCAGCAAAGACGATTCCGCCCCGACCCCCAGTGGAGGAGCAGAAGGGTCTGGGATTTTAGCAAAATGGTTTCCCCTCACTGGACATGCCTTACTGACAAACACGCACACACACACAGACAAATACACGTGGACACACAGACACAGACACACCCAGAGACACACACAGACAGATGCAGACAGGCTCAGAGAGGCGCAGACAGACACAGACGCACACAAACACACACACACAGACAAACAAACGTGGACACATAGACACAGACACACCCAGAGACACACACAGACAGACGCACACAGACAAACACACACAGATACACACATACAGACACACACAGACAACTACACGTGGACACATATACATAGACACACCCACACAGAGAGACACACAGACACACAAAAACACACACGCAGACACACGCAGACACACACACAGACACACACACAGACACACACGCGCGCACACACGCGCGCACACACACACACACACACACACACACACACACACACACACACACGCGCGCACACACGCGCGCACACACACACACACACACACACACACACACACACACACACACACACACACACACACACACACACAAAGGAAAGTGTCACACTCTGTTTCTGTGAGCAGTGGCATCCCCTGCTACCTCAGCAGTGCTGACCATCCTGATCAGACAGAGAGGCCCCCGGTGCCATTAATCCCCTGCACACAGACCCCCACCCCACCCCGCCCCCCCACGAGACTGCCACATGATTCGCTCACAGAATCTGTCTGGGAACGGAGAGGGCGGAGCCTGAGGTCTGAACTGGGCTGACCCCTCTTCCCACCAACAAAGAGCGCCGGCGCCCCCCGTGCCCCACCCATGCAGGCGCGCACCCCAGAAGGTGCCCCCCCCCCCCCCCCGCCCCACCTCCCCCTTCACCCCGATTTAGCGTCTCAAAACAGCAGGGGGGCAGGCAGGGAGGGAACAAATCCTCCAGCAAAAAGGGATGTCCCCCCTCCCAACTGTGAATGCAACCCAAAAAAATAACACAAAAGCTCTCTCTCTCTCCGCCAGGATCATCCGAATCAAACAGCTGGGGGGTCACTGTGACCTGGCCATTGCCCTTCCAAACACACGTCAAAAAACATCCTCACACACACACACACACACACACACAGTCCCGGGACACGTCTTCCATCCCCTACATGAAGACGCTTCTTAAAACGAGACACAAAGAACACTGCGTCACAAATAAAGAACACAGCAAAGACTCGTCAGTCTTCAAGCCGGTTTTGTTCGTTCTGATTTTATGCCAGAATCTTACGTTTCTGCTCAGATATGAAATTTTTTCCAACCCTCCCATTCTCCAATACCCTGCCTTGTGTCTCTGTCACACCCTGTAAGGAGGGCAAACCTCAAATGTCACAACAACAATTCAAAGCCTATGTGCAATGATGTTTATTTACGATGCTGTTGTTCCTTGGTACCAAAACCCATCTAAGCTGCTACACTAAAAAATTAATAAGAAGTAAACAAACACATACACAAATATATGTAAAAACACAGTATATGTAATACATACAGTAACACACACTTCACTGCTGTTTTTGTCACTGACAGTAGCGCTCAGCTCTAAAAACCCTCAACCCACAGGCTGCTCCCAGATGATCATTTCAATAATGAACTGAGAGTCCAGAGTGAGAACATGCCCGTGGAGCTTGCGAGGCTAACATGGACTGCTAAAGGAGTGAGAGACCAAGCGCTGGGTGCTGACTGAGGTGAGTGAGAGAGCTCGATGTTGCACTCTCTGTCACACTGTCTGGCTGCCTTCAGACAGCTGGAAGACCGCAGGACATTACATTTCATTACATTATTGGCATTTAACAGTTGCTCTTATCCAGAGCAACTTACATCAATTACAGGTTTTTACAGTGTTATCCATTTATACAGCTGGATATTTGCTGAGGCAATCGTGGGTACAACACCTGAGGGTGATCGAACCAGCAACTTTTCGGTTACGAGTCCTCCTCCTTAACCACTATGGAACACTGCCGCTACACTGGACTACACAGGACTGCGATGTCATTCGCCGTGCGGTGGCTCGGCCTCTGCCGGTCCCCTGCTGCTGCCCGAAACGCGGGCGGGGTTTCTCGCGCACCTCCGGCCCACAGACGCTCCAGCACCCGCTCCGTTTCCACGCCGCGCCGGCCCCGGGACGGGGCGGGCCAGCGGCCTCTGCCCTCGCCCTTATGTAAGCGCTGTTATGAAACCTGATCTCAGACCACAGAGATGAAAGCTCCACACACAGAGCGCGTCTCAGGCCTGCCGCCGTCACTGCTGTGGGCTGCGTCGGCGCCGGGTCTGCATGCACCTCCATGCCTTACTGCATGCGATGCTGCTGCCTCTCTGTGCATGTGTCTGTCTGCGTACTGCTGTGAATGCATCTGCGTGTGTGTGTGTGTGTGTGTGTGTGTGTGTGTGTGCGCGTGAGAGAGAGAGTTCTTGTGCAAGTGTGTTTTTGTGTGTCGGTGCGCGCGCATTTGTGTGCGTATGTGTGTACAGCCCACGTGCATGCATGCGTGTGTGTGTGTGTGTGTGTGTGTGTGTGCGCACATGTGCGTTTGTTTGTTTGCGTCTATGCGTGCACGTGCAGGTATGTGTGTGAGTGCAAGTGTGTGTATGTGTGTGTACGCGCGTGTGTGTGTGTGTCTACGCGTGTATGCATATATGTGTGTGTGTGTGTGTGTGTGTGTGTGTGTGTGTGTGTGTGTGTGTGTGTGTGTGCATGTATGTGTGTGTGCGTGTGTGTGTGTGTGTGTGTGTGTGTGTGTGTGTGTGCGTGTCTACGCATGTATGCATGTATGTGTGTGTGTGTGTGTGTGTGTGTGTGTGTGTGTGTGTGTGTGTGCACGCGCGCGCCTATGTGCTTGTGAGAGAGAGCCTGAGCGCTGGAATGCGCTGTTATGTTAAGCGTCTGTGTGATCTGAGCAGCCCTACACTGAGCCTGTTCTGAACACAGAACAGAGATCTGACTTCTTCTGAATTAAAACCCTTCACACTGGCCTCCCAGTAAATCTCTCACACACACACATGCACACACACACATACACACACTCGCACTCAAACACATACCTGCACGCACATACCCACATATACACTTGCATTCACACACGTACCAGCACACACACATACAGACACACACACACCCACTCACACACATACCTGCACGCCAACACTCTAACATGTTAGGAGCCCCATAAGGTATAACACATGTGATTAGCCTTATATGGCATAATTAGACCCTTTTAGGTCTAAAATATGTCATAAAATCCCAACTGCTCTAATATTAAGTATGTTAATTATATAATTTGCCCCCTCGGGTACACAGGCACACATTATAGCCCCTATAATATATTCTCAAGGCCCATCAGGTTGCAGATAAATCTCTCCTGGCCTGAAGCAGCTGATTCATCCACTCGAGCAGCGCTGATCTTCCCAGGGCTCTGCCTGTGGTCTTTCCCTTCACAGTAAAAGCAATAAACATGAATATGAGTCAAACACCCCCCCCCCCCCCCCCCCCCCCACGTTACTCAGGGGCTACGCGCTGTGGTTCTGCGGTCCCACTTCTGAGCAGACAGACAGCAGAGGAGACGACAGAGGGACGACAGAGGGACTGAGGCCCGAAGCATTGTGGGTAGAGAAAGAATCGCTGCGTTCTCGCGGCGGTCCGAGAGCCGCTGTATGTAGGGTGTGTGACGGGGGTGTAGGCTCACGCACACGCAGGCAGAGAAGCGCACGTGGGGGATAACTGCGTTCTACGCCCCTCTGTGGTGACGCAGTGACGGTGGGGGGGGGGCAGGTTGCATAAAGCGGGCTCCGGCAGCCTCGGGGGCCGGCCAGACTCAGAGAGTGGGGGCTTTTAAAGTTCACTCGAGCGCAGAGATGCACCGCCACTGCTGTCCTTAACCCTTTCAGCGCCGTCTACTCCAGCCACTTCAAAAGACAGCAGCGGACCGCGTTTTTAAATACAAAATCATACCGAACAAAAGAAAGTAACAGGCCAGATCTCAATATCCAATCAATATAACTGTCACTAAACCAATGGCACGCGCTACGCACATTCACATAAAATGTATTTCTGAATATAATGTAAAAATAGCACACATGCACACACACACACACACACACACACACATACGTAAATTATATATAATTATATAAATAAAATATACACGTATTGTGTGTGTGTCTATCTGTGTGTAAACACATATTTCAAATCACATACGTGAGAGTGGGAAATCATTTATTTTGTATCACGTACTCATACATCATGATTATGTATTTCCTCTATTTTACACGTTGTATTTGACCATTTCTTGCCATTGAATTTTCATGGCGAAGTGGCAGCTTGTGCATAGGCACCTACTTCACGTGGTTACGGGTTCTGGGTGGTTTTCCAGTACCTTTCCTTTCGTGCCGAGCCCTGGCAGCTTGGTCCGCGAGCGTGCCTGGCACTGGCCTACTTTCAGGGGCGGCGTGGCTGAGTTGACACGCTCCGTAACCACACCATTTCCGTACGAGTCTGCATTAAAAACCAGGGAGATAAGCATGACGGGAAGACCACGGCACGCCCACAGCCCATCATACGATTGCCACAGACGACGCAGTCTGGTTTTCACGAGGAAAGCTCAGCCTCGGAGTGCAGGCAAAGTGCGGGTGACCTATGCAGACGCCAGCGTACTGAGAGAGCAGACCCCGCGCTGGAAAAGCCATCACCCTGTACCTGCTCCGCCGGCTCCGGCTCCGGCTCCATCCTGCGCTAACCCGATTCAGCGCCACTTTGGACAGCCGCTCCTGTTTGGACAGGGAGTCTGCTCGCCTGCTGCTCCCGGTGTCAATCAGTCACCAAGCGAGCAGGAACTGTAACCCCTGCAGGACTTTGCCCCCCGATGAGTAGAACAGCCCATACTGCCACTGTCTCAGCAGTAACTATATATTTTTTTTTTCTTTTACAAGCCTCTATTCCCAATATTTTTCATGGCCGGTTGCCATTCTGAGTCGCCAGTGTGTCTCCTTACATTTGGCAGAACAGGCTCAAAACCCAGATGACCCATACGTCTGATCCACATGTATGCCTCATGAAAACAGACCAATCGCGGTTCACTTCCAGGAACAAGTTCCTGCTCAGGCCCTAAAAGCTGGAGATTATGGACACGGGGCCTCTTCTGATGGAGATGGATGGAGAGAGCAGGTTTTGGTTAAGCACCACAGTGTCAAAGACTAGCCTAAAACTACACTAGCATGTTTACAGTGCGATAAATCACGTCTGCAGAAAGTACAGTACTAAAATATTAAGAGCCACTTGAGTTATTGCTTACTTTAATGGCTGGCCAGGGGGAGACACAGCTTCAGCGTCTCTCATAAGCAATGCAGTGTCATTGGCAAACCCTTCTAATACCTTCCTCAGCCTGTCGGCCATACCTGGGCCTGCAAAAAATAAGTGCACTGTCATATTAATTCTAGCCCTCACACTGAAGTACAAAGAATTTACCTTCCTGTTGCAGCCCAAAGCACATTTTACAGCAAAGGGCTTCTCTTTTTATGGACCAGGGGAGAAACAGGGGAGTTTGATGCCATCATTAAACTGAGAAAACACAGCAGTGAGTTTGGCTGTACGGTACAGTGATTGGGGAACTGGTAGGGGGTGGGGCAGGGGATGCATGCTCAAATCCCAGCCAGGGCATTGCGCTTGCAACCTTTTGCAATGTAGACATATGAACTGCTCCAGTGAAACCTTCCCAGACGTCCTACAGTTCAGCAGTATAAATGTATAACAGCTTGTACATGCCATAAGGCAACCAAAGAATAACAATAAAATTCAGCAATGTGACAGTCAAAGTAGTTTCTTTAATGGCTCCGAAAAACATTCCATTTTACAGATTTCTCCTTTTCTCAAATAAATCCAAAGAGACGAGACAGGCCTTAGCTCGTGGAAGGCGGTGCTGGCCCGCGATCCAGACGCTGGTTCTTTTACTGCTTGACATGTTTACTAGAACATTCTGAGCAACAGCAGTTGGGCGTTCCACTCAGACCTCTGCGGGCCAGCAGAACATCACACCAAACCAGAGAGCTTCAACTGTCACTTCGTGCGCGAACCTCCCTCCAGCCTCCAAGCTAATTTAGTTAACGCTCCAACCCGCAGGACGGCTCCCAGCCGCATTTTCTTCCTCGGGTCCTCCCCGCTTGCATGAAAGGAGAGGAGAGAGCAGGGGGGGGAGAGAGAGGCCAGCGGTAACTGCACAGCTGCTCGGAGGCCTGCGACCTCCTGTGAAGTTCTAGTTTACAAATCCCGGCCTACCCTACGGATTTAAAGGACTTATGGGAAACAGAACCCACCCCCCCCGCGGGACGTGGGCAGAGAAGCGAAAGTGAGAGGGATGGACCATGAACAGCCATCCAGGTGACCACCAGATCAGGTGTGCTGTTGACGACATGGAGGGCAGACAGAGGAGCTCACCTCCAGTCCACAGTGCGCCAGGTCTGCGCTGTGCAGGTGTCAGGAGGAGGCGTAGCAACAGCATCAGCAGTCAATTTAACCAGCTACAGAATACAAACACATCTTACAGAGTCATGGTGAGCTTATTTTTCATTTTGTCTCCTCTTTTTTTCATGACTTATGAGTAATGAGGTTTTGGGAAATCAATGACCGCAATATTTTCTTTGGGAGCAGTACATTTTGGATTGCAAGGCTGTGCACACTGGTTGCATTTTTAGCTTAATACTTAATATCGGCCTGTATTACAACACAAAACACACATCTAGTTATCATATCGGAATATGTATCTTTTATTAGCATAGCTTGTGTGCTGGTGTAACCGTTGAATCCCTCTCAAGTCACGCATTCACTGTCACACCCCTGTGTCACACCCCTGGCGCTGAAAGGATACGGTACAAAAGGCGTTCCTCTTGGTCTTTGTTGACGCCGGTTACATACAAAACAGCTGCGTGGAGGAGGGCACCCCAAAACAGGTGAGGTCACCTGTAAGCCGATGCTTCTCAAAGACACGCCCGCCCATAAACTCACTGACACACCCACTGCACACACATTCATTCGCTGACACAGATACGCCAACACTCCTGCACACTGCTTTGGCACTGTAGGCCCCACATAGAGGCCCAATATCTTACAAACAAAGCACCTGACCTGAGAACAATAACAACTTTAAACCACAGAGATTACAATCTACTGTTCGCACACCAGAGAGCTTTAATTCAATACCTTCGTTTATCAAGTTTCAATTTCTTCCATGTACTCCAAACTCCATGTACAGCCTCTGTAATTTTTCAAAAATGCCTGTGACTGGTTAGACATACTTCAGTGTTGGAAGGCTGCATAAACAAGCATCTGTGGGAGAGATCCCATTGTCGGCTGAGGGTTATCATTCGAGGTTATTTTCACAGCTATGGCTGTGGGGCGGGCGGGGTCTGTGCGTTTGAACTTGAGCGGCTCGCAGATTTTTATCTTTATAGTTATTGCTCTCAGCGTGACCGGGGCTTAGGGCTTAGAGGGCGAGGCCGCGTCTGAAAGAGAGGAAACTCCATGGGAATTAAGGACAGGGGCTCGTCTCCCCGCACACAAAGCCGCACGAGAGGGAGCGGGGCTGCCGGCTCAGCGGACGCTAATGCATTCGGACACCAGGACTGACATAAGCGAGTCTGCATGCGTCTGTGGGGGCCGCGGCTGCTCCCCTTGCAGGATACGCTCTTACACAGAGCAGTCTGCTGCGCTTTCCAATCAGGACTTCATTTGGGCCCCGTGTCCCGGTGACCTGGGGCTCTGGTTTTGTGGGGCGGTGGCCCCAATCAGGGCTCAGCTCCTTGGCGAGGCGAGCCTCCCGGTTGGGCTCTTCGGTTGCCACGGCAGCGTGGCCGGTCGGCTTTGATTCGGCACCCCGTGATTTATGGCCACCGTGTGGCTTTTGCCCGTTCGGCTTTCCGGGGGTTCCCGGGGCACCGAGCTGTGCCATTAATAACGTCCGTCGCTGGCAAAAATGGGGCAGCCGCGTTTGAAATTCAGGCCCGACCCTCCTCCCTCTTTCTCACCGTATTTTACAGCCAACAAAAAGGGCGGGACCAGAGAAACTGGCAGTATTCGCAAACCGTTCACTCAGGCCGCGGTGGAGAACCCTGTCGCAATGAAAACGGCCTCTTCCAGGGACAGCCAATACGTGGGTCTCTACGCCAGCTCCTAGCATGCCCCGGCTGGCTGAACCGCCACCACAGCCCCTCCGCCTCCCTTTTGCCAAAGTGTTTGAGCATTAACTGAAAACAGGCCGCCATGTTTGGTGGGTCCACCTCAGCACCACAGAACTGAGTGGCGGCCGTATGAAATGCTGGGAACAGGAGTGAATGGAGGCGTAGGGAGGCAGGTCAAAGCCGTCAGGTGAAACGAGTTCAGGCCTGCTGCACGAGTAATATCAGGAACAGAAGCGAGCCGGCAGCGTAATTCATCACATTAAAGCTGATTATGGAGTAGCACAAAGTCCAAAGGGCAGGACACGACAGTGGTAACCTGCTGTCCGTTATTAGTGCCTGTATTGTTGTTGCACCTTTATCACTAAGTGAAGTATTAACATTAATCCTAATTAATAATATACACGGGCAATGCCATATTAGTCTTTAATCTACATGCAGTAGTTACCCTTTATATATATTTACATGTATTATTTACATGTATTATACACATGTATATGTATTCATATTTATACACATTTGCATGTATTCATTTGGCAGAAAGACATTTTGTCCAAAGCCACTTACAAGTGAGGCAGAGCACAACACAAGCAAAAAGCCATATTAGTCAGTTAACAATATTAGAAGCGCTGCATTACCAGGTTTCAATAGTTGGCCAGACAAGGTACAAGCTAGAAACAGAATACAGTATACACACCATTATGTACATATCTTATATATGTTAGTGTCTTCTCCAACAGGTGAGCAGCAGCATTTGTGTGCTGAACTCTCTGTGGAAAGTGTAAAAGTGAATGCCCATGAACGCACACGGAGGCGTAAGAGGGGAGAGAGAGAGGGAAAACGTGTAGCCTGGCTGTTGTTACAGGGCTTAGTAAATATTTCAGCAGTAGCGGGGCGGCGAGACTCTCTGATGTTCCCACACAGTCGCTGGCCCTGCCGCCTCTCTTTTCACTTCTTTTTTTTGTTTAAAATTTAACAAGGGCCCCGGGGACCGGCGGGGGCAACAGGCGTCCGGGATGTTGGCAGGGGACGGCGTCACATGCCTGGGCCACATGAGCCCGTGCCCGAGAGAGGAGACGGGGGGGGGGGGACAGGGAGGGGCAGGGAGGCGAGGGAGAGAGTAATGGGGTGGACGCAGACACGGGGGAGAGAAACAGAAAGTGAAAGACACAGAGACTGAGAGAGGGGGCGAAGGATAGAGAGGGAAGGGGAGAGGGGGGGGTAGCGGAGAGAGAAAGAGCTGCCGCCTCTCCGAGCAGCAGGTGACAATTCCTCATTTCCCACCGCTCGTCTCGCCGAAGCCCGCAGCTGAAAACAATTAAGAGGCTGCGTTAATTATTAAGGCTCGTTGCATAACGCACGGGCCTCTGGTTTCCCACAGTAGTTAAAGCACAGCAGAGCAGGCCGGGGCTGCTGGAGGTGCAGAGAAAACAGCGATCAATGCAGCGCCACAGAGGTCAACAAGCTATCTCCATAGCGGCATGGATTTCTGATGCATGATACCGATACCTTTTCACTGGAGGCCAGACAGGCTGTTACTCAATAACTACACTGTTGTTAGTCAGGCCGATACATATTTTTATTATCATGCAGTTGCCCTGATTTGCCAACTCCAGTGGTGTACACAGCGGCCAAGTTCCCAGTCAAGTCTTCAAGGGCTTGTTGCAGAGGTGGAGTTATCAGCCCGACTAGATCAGCGGATTTCCGATTAGCATGATTATCTTTAAAACAAAATAACTGAAACCTCTATGCCCTGTTTTAAGCAGGTGCACTTAAAATGCAAAACCGGGCAATTTGCATCCATTGTCATTATCAGCAAAACTGGCAATGGCTGAATGTTTCCTGTTCTTTTTTTTTTTGAAAGTGGTATTCTGTCTGACTGAATTACAGCAGAATTTGATATCGATGCTGATATATTGACTGTCTGGCAGAAGTCTGTAGAGGTCCTGTAATGTTCAGATGAGGACCTGAGGGACAGTGAAGCCAGCATGGTGTTCCAGTTCACTTCCACCCTAAGGTGACCTGGCAAACCAGTGCAAACATGTGCCAAGCGTCCACTGCTAGCACAAGCTGCCGACGCCTGCCAAAATACCCTGATCTAAATCACTTGTGTCTGTGTGTGTGTGTGTGTGTGTGTGTGTGTGTGTGTGTGTGTGTGTGTGTGTGTGTGTGTGTGTGTGTGTGTGTGTGTGTGTGCGCTGTCCTTTGGGTAGGTCCATGAAAGCCCTTTTACCAAATCAAGAACAGAGCAATACGTCAAGAACAGTCTGACAGCGGCACGTTCTTCCACTAATGGATCTTTGCCAATCGGTGGTCTGACTGCAAAAGAGAGTCAGCAGAGGAATCAGGAATAACCAGGATCATTTGCTGACGTTGTTATACATGCCAGGTGTGGGATGGGGGCCTTTGGTCAGGTCAGAAGTGTGTGTGTGTGTGTGTGTGTGTGTGGGGTGCATTTACAGTACTAATACATTCAGAAGATAAAGACCCTCTCTCGCTCTCAGAGCAGAAGGTTGGTCATATGATTTTGAGGAGATCCAAATCCCTAAGAGAAGGGAAGGATATATCCAGCCCTTGGGGGGCTGAGCTTAATTTGATGTGGGAATAATGACTTTGACGAAACAATTAAAAGAAGAAACGTGATAAAAACCCATCAGAGCCTGTGGCCCTCCAAGGCCTCGATTCCCCCCACTCCTGCCGAAAAAGAGTCTTGAATCTCTTATGGCCCAGGGTGAATCCCACACTCTCTGCTCCGAGGTTCCACTGGCCTGGGGAAACTCAACAAACAGCCCACACTTAGTGAAATGCTGTTACTTCTGCTCTTGTAACACAGGTAAACCCCTCTGCCCTATCTAGACTAGGCCCAGAGGTCCCGGGCAAGCCTTTGGATAAACTGCATCAGTAGTGTAACACAGTGGTAAGGAGCCAGGCTCGAAACCAAAAGGTTGCTGGTTCGATTCCCTGCCAGGGCACAGCTGGTATATCCTTGGGCAAGGTACTTAACCCAGAATTGCCTCAGTAAATATCAAGCTGTATAAATGGATTACATCTAAAAATTGTAACCTGTGCAAGTTGCTTTGGATGAGAGTGTCTGCTAAATGACAACAATGTAATGTAAACGGATGGGTTGATTTCTGAATGAGAGGGGGAAGTGGGCAGGGGAGGTACACTGGTACGGCACTCCATAGCCTCTCATATTCAGAACATCCTGACCCAGCTACTCCACTCTATTCCACAACAGCTAATGTCCTACCGAGACTGTGCTGCCAATCTCGGTCAAAGTCTGTTTTAAAATTCATTCTAAAATAATTACAATAAAAAATAGTATCCAAAATGCAAAATACTGCTTGGATTAAAATTGCTGCCTTTTTTTTTTAAGCTTAAGGTGCTGAGTTCTATTTGCCATGAAGTCCAACCAAGACTGCTGCCAATCTTGGTCAAAGTCTATTTTAAAAATTCATTCTAAAGTAACAATAATAACAAAAAATACTATGTGACACGCAAAACACTGCTCTGCCCAAAATTGCTGCCCCCTTTCCCTTTTTTTTTTTTTAAAGCTTAACGTGTTGAGTTCCATTTGCCAGACTGCTGTTGATCAAAGTGATAAAAGGGAACCCTGCCGCTGTACTCTAATCTTCCCCTTTTGAGGGCAGCGGGAGGGTGTGGGGGCGGGCAGAGGGTGTGGGAGTTGTTCTGAGGCTGTACTTTGGAGATCCGTGTGATCTCTGCCACAGCACAGAGCCGGGCCTTTTCCACCAACGGGAAGCGAAAGAAAACCCCTGAAACTGCTTGCTGTCCTCACTCACATTAAAAACAGTGTGCAGCTCTTAAACTAGCCTACCGCTTGTCCCCCCCCCCAGGGCGGGACACAGACGCACAGAAATGACACATAGGATCCCTGTTCGAGTCACTGCTATCCACCGCCCTTTCTTCAAAGCATCTGGAGAGGCTCGCTCAGGTGCCCGTCAAACTTTAAGAATTATGCATTTCGTAATCGACGTTCTTGGAAAATCATGGAAAATCTGGTTCGTTTTGCTTTTCCGAGTAGACATGATTATTGCCATGGTTACAGAGATAGAGTGCGAGAGAACAAGAGTATGTTAACTCATTCAGCGCCAACAACACATGAACACACAAAACAAGTGAGGCTGACGTGCACACACTTCACATGAGTAAGCGTGTGTGTAAGAGGGATCTTTAACACCACCCAGTTCCTCCTCTTACCATCCACACTAAAGCCTGCCAGACTCATGCAGGGTTGGATCCCACATAAGAACACAGTGGAAGCAGGGAGAATTTAATCTAGCAGTGCTCAACGAAAAATCTCAAACTTCATTAGCACGGTGTCTCTGCAAATTATACACCACCGTAGTAGGGGAGAGTGAGAGAGAGGGACAGGGAGAAGGAGAGAGAGGGAGAGAGAGAGAGGAGGGACAGGGAGAAGGAGGGAGACAGAGAAAGGAAGAGAGAGTGGGAGAGGGAGAAAGAAAGATGAGCAAAAAGCACAGAGGAGACAATCAATCAGAGATATGCAGGACCGTCACTTAGGCCGCTGTTGCCTAATGCATCACACCTGTCAGTGGCAGCGGCCATCGCTGGCCGAGCACGACAAGGCCATCAATCTTCCGAGAGGGATCACTCTCTCCACTCTACACGCAGTGCAGGATATTGTCCTGTCCCAAGGACATCCCCCAGACCTGGGGCCCTGCGGCACCCCCAAAATTCATACTCAGGAGGGAGGGAAGCGATCAGTCTGTCAAGCCTCATCCTTACAGATCATCTTAAATGCGACACTTAACCTGTTTCTGGTAAGAACATCTCTGAGCACCACTTTGCTTCACTAAAGACGATTCCACCGTGCTCTGTCACAGATAAGCCCATACCACTGACCTCAGGGAGCATGTGCGGCAGAGTTGAAGTGAGTAGCTCGTGTGAGCCCTGCGTAAAGCCTTAGTTAGCAGGTAGCTGAGCAGTTGCAGTGGTTACGTCACTCACTGAGACCTGGTTAACTAGCATTGTTGCGGACAGGCTAGGGGCAACTTGCCTTTAGCTCAACTGGCAACGATGCTGGCTGTTAGAGGTTGGCAGTGAGTAGTGAGAAGCCAGGTTCGAAACTCGCTCGCTCGCTGACCCATGTAACATCCAGTACTAATACACATCTAGAATCTAATACACAGCGCAGACTGGGCTTACTGAGAGGCCTCGTTTCTGTCTGAGGACGATGACAGCTGGTGGGAGGAGGCTTGGGAGAAGATGCAGGCAGACAGACGAAGAACAGGAGTGCGAGTGGAAGAGTGTCAGAGACACAGAGATGGAGGGGTGTGGCAGAGAGGCTTTCCTGCATCCTCTCCGCCTGTTCAGGAAAACACAACGCCCCGCACAAATTTGCCTCTGCCCTTCTGGTGCACAGAATGGAAAAACACAATCTCACAGACCATAAAACGCACACCGGCACCCCCCCCCCCACACCCTCTGTCGTCATCATTTGTTTGTCCTCGAAGCAGACAGCATAATACATTCTCCTCGTTCCCTGATCCTTGATCCTGACTGAAAACGCACACACACACACACACACACACACACACACACATATACACATGCACGCACAAAGACACAGACACAGACACACACACATATACACATGCACGCACAAAGACACAGACACACATACACACACACACACTGGTTGATTGAACAATTAGATAATCCATTACAAACAGGCAATTTAGAAAGCAGTGGTTTGTTGTCACATTAAGCACACAGAGAAGGGGAGGGTGCTCCGGCAGCCCCACACAAACACTCCTTTATTCCTCTTCACAGGTGTTTCCGGAATTTTCCGAAACCTTTTTCTCTCCCTACAAGACTCACCCACCCAGCACCGGAGGTACGACAGGCACATCCTCAACAGATAATCTGAATCTCTGCTCTCGGAGAAGTTCTCCAAACCTCCACATTATGGCTTCCATTCAGGGATACCAGCCATTCTGCAGCTTACTTCAACCCGCTCCCATCTGCCTGCCTCTGGCAGCGTAGCGTTGTGGTTAAGGAGCAGCACTCGTAACCGAAAGGTTGTTGGCTCAATTCCCCACTGGGGCGCTGCTGCTGTGCCCTTGGACAAGGTACTTAACCCACAATTGCCTCAGTAGATATCCAGCTGTATAAATGGGTAACATTGTAAAAACCTGTACTTTGTGTAAGTTAAAGCAATATAAGAGCATCTGCTAAATGACAATAATGTTATGTAACGCTGCATCAGTCACATACTCTGACGCTGTGCCGGTAACCTAATGCCAAACCGCTCGTATCTGCTGTTACGCGGTGAGGAGCCGGTGACCCCGTGTGCAGCACAGTGTGTTCTGCGGCATTCCCCTGCCATCAGTGGCCTCGCAGAGCACAGGGCCTCCGTCTCATTAGCATGCAGGGACAGGGGGACGGGGGGACGGGCCGAGGCTGCTCCAGCAGAGGTGACAACAGCTTCACTGACAGCGGTGCTACGGGGGGAGGGGGTGTGAGCACGGGTGTGCATGTGCGTGTCTGCTTCTGCGGGTATGTATGTGTGTGCGTGTGTCTGCGTCCGTGTGTGTAGGCGCGTGTGTGGTGTCTGCTTCTGGGTCTGCGTCTGTCTGTGTGTGCGTATGAGTTTTTCTACTTCTGCATGAGTGTGTGTGTGTGTGAGTGTGTGCGTGTATGTATGGGAATGTGCGTGTGACTGCATACATGTGTGTGACTGTGTGTGTGTGTATGCGGATGTGCCTGTGTAACTGTGTGTGTGTGACTGCATACATGAGTGTGTGTGTGTGTGTGCGTGTGCGCGTGTATGCAGATGCGCCTGAGTAACTGTGTGTGTGTGACTGCATACATGAGAGTGTGTGTGTGTGCGTGTGTGTGCGTGTGCGCGTGTACGCAGATGCGCCTGAGTAACTGTGTGTGGCAGTGAGGCTGCAGTGACACATGATCACACCTGCACGTGCGGCGTGGCTCCTCGTGAAGGTTAATATGCGGCGCATGTCTTAATCACGGCCGAGGGGCCCTGTCAGCGCCGACGCCGCGTTGCTAGGACACCGGAGACACAACCGGAGGTGTGAAAGCTGGCCCCGCGCCTTCGCCTTTTTTTTTCAGCCGTGGAAGTGTTTCTGGAATCCCGACGTGCGAGCACGCGTACCATCTGGCCGTGGCGTTAACCGGCCTTCAGCAGGAACCCAGGCGGGGAGCAGAGAGGGGAGCAGGGCGAAACCGGCCGACGGTTACCCCTACGAAATCCCCGCAAACCATCAGCTGCCCCTGCCCATCGCCCCCCGGCACTGCAGGAACTCTGGTTGGGAGACAGGGCGCGGGAATTTCTAAAAACCACGGTCAAAGTAAACAACAGTGCCATAAGATAAGCAGAACTGGTGCTTGAGGGGGGGGGGGGGGGCACGGCACTTTCACCCACAGATGCCTCAGCCACGACGGCTTCGCGAGGCTAACCCTGAGCGCTCTCCCGCCATTAAAACCCCAAACTCAGCCTTATTCAGAAACTGCAAAAAAAAAAACAAATAACCTCCAGGCGTGACTTTCCGCTCCCCTAATGGTCCTTTAGCAATTTAGCAAGCCCGCTCTGGGAATGGATTAGCCTAATCCCCAATTTCAACAATCACTTTAAATGACGTGGAGGGCTTCCCTGTTGTTTGCTTGCAAGGGGCACTCAAGAGCAAAAGACGTCGTTGATAAATGCCACATCACTTTCTGCAGAAGCTCTGTGTGGTAACAAGCTCCTTTTTGCTCCGATGTCCAAGCAGTCGCAAATCTCTGAGGCGGTTATACGGCAAATTCTGCGACAGCACAATGGCCCATTGATCTTCAGTGACTTTGGTATGCTAAGCCAGAGGGAAACCGTAGCATGGATGGCTCTTGCACATGTATGTGGAATCCCTCCCCTCCGGCGATGTGAAATTTCTCATTTTTGAACCCCGCGACAGTGGCGCCCAAGACGTGCCCTTACATACCTGCAGTAAAAGCCTAGGGGCCGCTACACGGGGTCTCTGCTGACTGGATCTGGACTGTGACGCTAGCTGGCTGTGACAGGGAGCCCACGGGAGTGGAACAGAATTGGCTTTGTCTCGCTGGGGTAGGGTGGGCTTATGATGTTACTGTGGGACTTGCAGGGTGGAAAACAGCTGTTGACTGTGGGCAGATGCAGCGGCGGACTGCGTTTGCGTAGCTTTAGCACTCTCTGCAAGAGACACGCGTATACACACACACACACACACACACACACACACACACACACACACACACACACAGACACAGACACAGACACAGACACAGACACAGACACACACAGACACAGACACAGACACAGACACAGACACACACACACACACAGACACACACACAGACACACACACAGACACAGACACAGACACACACACACACAGACACACGCACACATACACACACACAGACACAGACACAGACACAGCATCTGACGTTTGGTTGGAAGCAGTATCCTGGCTTCCTGAGAAGCCCTGACTGAGAAGACTGACCACTTGTTTAATTTCCCAGCCTGCTCTCCTCCTGGTTTTAACAATCTGGGTCACCATGGAGATTCCAATCAGGCTCCTTCTCTATCAGACTGGCACCTGTCTGCCTGGCGGTTGTTCTGGCCGCTTAAGATACTGCTACTGCTGTTAATGATGCTATTACCACTACAGCTGCACCTGTAATGAACACCAATACAGCTACTGTTGGTGGCTTTACCCGCACTGCTGCTACAGCTATGACTACTTCTCCTCGCTGCTAATCTAGACCACTAGACCACTGTGGGGGTTAGCAGGCTCGGAGCATTTTTCCGACAAGGAAACATCACACCACGACACACATGACGATCACTGTGAAATGATTCAACCAGCCATACTACCCCCTGTCAGTCAAGCGTTTGATGCTGTTTTTAGGTGCCCTAAGTGGCTTAGAGTGATTTCCACACCGCACCGGCCTCAGATGTCTGCAGAGAGGAAGGAGCCGTTCAGCAAAGGAGCGGTTCTGAAGAGGGCTGCATTGCAACGCGTGATCATACTCAAGCAGTCTCAAAGGTCAAGAAATAAGTTATTCCATTTTAAAGGACACTTTGCCCTGCGTCCTTATGCATATGAAGGTGAAATTACCCCTGTATCACCCATGCATTTCTGACAGCAGCATGTCATTTAGTCAGCCAACCGTTAGTCAGCAGAACACTAAAAAAAACAACCTAATACTGCTGATGCACGCAATTTCATGGGAAAATGTTGCCCTGGAAAACTATCCTTTAGAGGGGCATTCAGTCTATCAGCTATAGTGTTTCATCCTTATCACCACAAAACATATTTAAGGGAGAATTAGGCCACGTTTTTTCAATCCTTGCAGTGCTTTTTGTGGATTTCAAACACGCAATGATGCACTACTAAACAGGAAAAAACAAGCCCAAGTTAAGGGAAAAGCACCGTAAAAGGTTCAACAAACTGCTTCCTTTGTGAAGGAGAGATAACAGAGCTAAACACAACCATTCAGGTCCCTCCTGTACAGCGCTTGAACAGGACTATTCAAAGCCACACTGTACAGCGCTTGAACAGGACTATTCAGGGTAGTCCTGTACCGAGCTAAACAGAACAATGCAGGGCCCTCCTGTACAGAACTAAACAGGACAATTCAAAGCCCTCCTGAACAGAGCTAAACAGGACTATTCAGAGCCCTCCTTTAAACAGAGAGATCCACTGCAGCAGGTCAGACTTTGGCATAAGTGCTTTGAGCGCGGGCACTTGTCCTTCAGGGGTCTGCAGGGACAGGGGGCCGTCCCGTAAGACTCATATCTCATCTCTCATATCTACAGGAAGCTCTTTGTGAGAGCCGGTCAGACATGTGGCAGCCCGGGGCACGCTAGACATTCCACAGAAGCCAGCGCGGATTCTTCAGATGCCGCGCTGTGACAGCAGCCTGCCCCGGAGGCAAGTGCGGTCAATCCGATACTGTTAAAACAGCAGGTGAGCACCAGGGTACTGCCACAGTGAACACACGGAGGCGGAGCTTCGGCGACAAACGGACAACCCGCATCCACCTTCGGCTGAATGGGAGGAGCCAATCTGCACTGGAGGAGTAAATCTCTCTGCTGCATCACAACGGAACTCTGATCCAGTAGGCCCTCAGATTCCATGACTAACTGGGTCCCCCTTCGACAATGGATCCCCAATGTGGGATGTGACACTACGCTCAGTTTCTGGCATCATGCATTCCACCTACACCCTCCTTCTACAAAATAAGGGAAAATAGTCAAAGTTAATACAGTAAAATCTTCCAAAGAACATCTTAAATCACCCAGAATCACACTGAGGAACACTAAAAGTAGATTGATTTGTCTGTAGAACACCTCTGGAAGGCAGATGGAAATTTTTATTTGAAGTCTTACTTCAGCTATGCCTTCAGACTGCTGCTCCATTTGGAACAGAATGAAGTTTTGTGGCAGGACATGCCAATTGTTGTGTCCATCTCAAGCCAACCCGTTACAAACCCCTTAGCACTGAGGTGGGAGTAAGTAAGCCAAGCGTTTATCCCGGTATGTGTCACCTACGTTACATTACTGTCACTTGGTAGATGCTCTTATCCAGAGTGACTTACACAGCTTACAATTTTTACATTATCCATTTATACAGCTTGATATTTACTGAGGCAATTGTGGGTTAAGTACCTTGCCCAAGGGTACAGCAGCAGTGCCCCGGTGGGGAGTTGAACCTGCAACCTTCTGGTTACGAGCCCTGCTCCTTTACCACTGTGCTACACTGCCGCACACCACCTCTCACTCATTTGCAGTCTTCTTCAGGTTTTGCAAACGGAACGCCGAGGCAGCCTGTGAGCGTTTCTGCCAGCAGCCGCTTCTGTTTGAATACCCTCCCTCCTCCGCCGACCAATGACAGGGCTTCCTGAGTTCTCCGGGACATGAATGGACGTTGGCCGGCGGTCAAGCAAATGGTAAACAAGGCAATGCCAGCGAGCTCCTGTGCGGCCCTTATATTACAGGAAATCAAACTCGGCGGTGCTGCCCGCAGCCCCCGCGCTCTCAGGGCCTTTCTTTCCCATGACAACAAAGCGGGAGCCGGAAAAAAGACCCGCATCCAACCGCCATTAGTCCACATGACAGCTTTGTGGCAACACCAAGCCCGTTTCGGAGCATGGAGCTCCACTGCACACCCCCAGCGTTTTTTAATCTCTGCTCCAGTTCCCCAAACCCTGCACGTTCTCATCCGCATCCTACCAGGGACGGGCGCCGAAACTTAGGGAGTTAAATATTTACGTCCGAGCTGCTGGGCAAAACTTATCAGCCCAGACTCCAGACACGAGCCGGAAGCTTCCGTTTGTTCCCGAGTGCTAACGTTCACCGCTTAAGGTCAATGCACTCGAGGGAGAGCTACACTCACTAAGGCCACTGTTTAAACCAGACGTGTTAGCCGTTTCAAGTGTCAGGGGAAGCCGCAGAGGCCTCTTTGATTTTGGCACGGGCCAGAGAGGGCCTGCGAGCGTGTGTGAGTCTGGGAACAGTGCTTAGAGGCTGGCTCGGTCTCTCCGCTGGGGGGCGAGGGGCGGGGCGTGTTCCCTGGGCCAGGCCGGGGCCCATCACGCCAGCTGGCCGAGGCGGCGGCTGTGAGCTTTTTGCGGGCCGGGGGGGGCGGACAGATCACACCGTTCTGTCGCTAGAGTAACCTTACCGACCTCGGCCCAGTACACTCAGCGTCTTTCCTGCTCCCTTGTTCTTTCTGTCTACTCTTCGCTCCCTCTGATGTTCTAAGAGGGATTCGATTTCTCCGTCTCTCTTTCTCTCTCAGACCTCTCCCTCTCTAAGCTGGCACTGGGGACACCTGAACGGCGGGAGTTAGCACAGGGCTTGTCACGGTTAACGAGCTGGGAAAGGCACTCCACGTGCTCGACAAACGGGGAGACCTGGGCATTAATAATGCAACCGTCACGTGCCTGAATTCAATGAATAACAGAGTTTCCATGACTGAGTGTGAGACAAGCTGAGAAGCTCTCTGCTGAAAGGGCATGCGCTTCAAAATAATAATAATAATAACAATAATAATAATAATAATAACGATGTTATACAACTGATCTTTCAAACAATTGCGGGTTTCAGAAAGAAATGCGTTGTTTGCAGGAAGCAGGCAAAAAAAACAACACTCCAGCCCTCCCTATTACACAGTAAGTTCTTATACCAATTGAACAGCAACTCACTGATTAGGAACAGACGGCGAAATGTACCACCTTGACATGGATGTTATGTCAATATCCTGTCAGTTCAATCTCTTACCACTGAAGTACTATACAGGTAATTGAAGCACTGCGAGCAAGGGCAATAGCTTCGCACATTACGGCTAGGCGTTAAAGTGGCATCTTAATAAGATACCAGTGAAAACTAAAGGACAGTAGCTTATTTCATTGGTCTGAACTGCAGAATGTTATTTTAATACAAAAGACAAAAGGACTGCCGATTGTGAAAAACGTGTGCAAGCAGAGCACACGTTTCTGGTGACACTCCCTCTCAAATATTTGCTAGACTTAGATTCTTACAAGCAATTAATCTCGGACAACATTCCCTGGCGTTAAGAGGCATACCCCAAGATGCATCTGCACTCAAAGCAATGGCGTACGACGCGAAGTAACGTTCCCAAAACAAGCTCAACTAAGTCTAAAAGAAACATCTCCATACTGTGAAGACACACACAATAAATCAACCCAACCACCCGCGTTGCACAACTGTCTGATGCGACAGGCCGCGGTTAGAGTTTACATTGCTCGTGTAATGCTATTTCACCGACGGATTGGATTTAATTATCCCCCTCATTCATCCAGGTTGTGCATAATTATGAATGACGTAGCTTACCCGCATAAAAACGAATCAGGGAACCGATCTCCGCCTCCATCCCTTCTTCCTGGACCCTCCACGGGTCTTTAAAGCCCAGTTTAAAGAGAAAGTCATTTTGCACTTGGAGGGGCTTCTCGCCCTCCTCCAGCCGCCTCGCTGCTTCGCCGTGCAGCTGCACGTACAGTGTTGGAATTAAATAAGAGCTGTCGGGCGCCGGGCCCGCTTTCAAAGTGCCAGGGTTTGCGTGATCGTGTTTGACCGCTGCGCTACCTGTCAGACAAGGTCTCGATAGAGAGTTGGTGCCACTGCTCGGTGGCGCCTTGCCCGTGCTGACTGTGTCTATCCTGCTACCTGTTTCCTTGTCACCTGTCACCTCGTTTGAATCGTCAAGCAGTCTGTTGTTGTTAGTGTTGACGGAGCTTTCTGTGCGATGCCCAAACTGTTGGGGGACCGAGTCCGCGGCGGAACTCGAAGAAGGGCAGTCGAGCTCCAGCTCGTCTGAGGAGCTGCCCAAAGTGTCGAGTCCCTCGGGGGCGCTGTCAAAGGCCGGACTCGTCAGAACCGACGCGTCCGTGCCCAAAATCATGTCGTCGCTCAGCGAATCCCGGTGCTCGCTGAGCCGGGCCCCGGAGCTGAGATCGTCAAACGCGCTGCTCTCCACATCGGAACCCGAGTTCAGACCGCAGCTGTCTGTCACGTTGTGGCTGAATGGAGACTCTTCGCCGTTCGAGGCATCCCCGTTGAGCCTTCCGTTTGTGTCCGAGGACGTACTGTTTAAAATTTTACCCTCTGATTGTGAGTCTGGGGTTAAAAGATTTGTATCCAGTTGCTGATCCCCGTGACTGTTGTCACTTGCTAAGAGCAATAACCTCAGTCTGTCATTTGACGGGGCCGACTGGGCGTCCATGCATGCTGTGTCTTTCAGGGAATTCAAACGGTGGGACTTGCAAGTGCCGTTGTCGTTCTGCTTGTGTTGTCTACTGCCGTTTGCGTATCTCCCGCCGTTAAAGTTGTTGTCAAAGTCGGTAGAAGAGCTGCCTGTACCGACCACTCTGACCACTGTCCCCGCTTTACTACCCAGCTGACTCAGGCGTTGTGCAATATCGCCGGCGGTGGTCCCCAGCGTGCATAGAACTGGCCTAAGACACGAAGGCATGAGTCTGTCGTGTACGTGTATGCAGCCCCTCTGCAAATCAGCCCGGACCCACTCCCGATCGGACGGGTACAGCTGCGTGACCTGCCTGTGTCTCATCAGCATCTTCCTGTCCAGGCTCCGGGTGTTCAGAGTCGCGGACTGAGGGGCCAAGTTGATTTTACCCCCGGAAGCCGCCGCCGAGGAGCCAGAGGTTGCAGCTGCGGCTGAGAGATTCCTCTTCAGCCGCCGCCTTCTGGACAGCAGTGAGCTGGAGTTGCTGGATAAACTCCGGCCATGCGTGGATGTTTTAGCGGTTGCGTTGTTCGTGGCGGTATTTTCCGCGATCCCTTGGCGAATCCCGTTGCTTAAAATCGCAACGTTGGAGGCAGCCGCTCCTCGTTCACTCTCCGGTCTCGATTCTCTGCCGCCTCCGCCATCATCCTCCGCCTTCCCCGAAGCGGCGGACAGTCCGCCGGGCTTCGTTAACTTGCTGCTATTGCTGGTCTTGTTTATATCCGAGCTCGGCACCCCTGCTCCGGCCGCAGCTGAACTATTCGCTGCCAACCTGTCCTTCGGGTTCGTACTCCTTGCGCTTTCCATCTTCCGCAAGCGAAAAATACGGCATATACCGTGCGCTTTCAGCAATCGTTATATGCAAAAGAATAAGAAAACGACAAACATGCGCAACTCCGCCAGTAGCTACATACAGTTAGCAACCTTGCTAGCTACACCATTCTACATCTAGTTGTTTCCTTCCTCGCTTTGGTCGGTGCCACTTCGTTGCCATCGACATCACCATAATGGAGACTATCTACAAGGAGAAACTCAATGCGAAGTAAGAAAAAAAATCTGGAGGGCGGGAGGAGACGTGACAGTCTCTCATTTATTATAAAATTATATGTCAGAATATTTAATGAGCGTCGGCCGACCTCTTACGTAAACGGCGAAGTTTGTATATTCATAAGATGACGCAAAATGGACGTTAACAAATGAGAGTAGTGTCTTCTGGGAAGCGTATTTGTATTCGGCGAAAGTTCTTCGGCTTTGTGATGAGGTGGCCTAACAAAAAGAACTCTATTTCCCATCAACCTCTTGTCCACGAAGCGCGTGTTTTCGTTGATTGGCTGTTTCCGCGGAACAATCTTAAGCTTACTGTTATGAAACGCGTTGCTCAGCATACTGTACACTTCACTTGAGTCTGTGAAAGTGTTTACATGCCTCGATACTGTACATATCACGCGCTTTGCACACTCAGGCTGAATCTACTCTGACGAATGACATTCACAACGAATAGAGGCATTTCTTTACAAGTTAAAATTAAGGCAAACGGACTTCTATCACTACAAACAGTGATAATGGATATTTAAACCGGTTCCATTTTGATACCACATGTCTGTTTTTAATGAACTGTCCTCTTTTGCCCTCTAGTGGCCACAACATAACTAGAACGCAATGCGTGCCCTCATTAGATTCCACAGTTTTATTGTTGTTTTATTAAAATGTATTATAAAAGTCAACCGTGCAAACGACAAAGACTGGATTCTTAATTTTCCCGTGCAATTATGATGCAATTAAATGACTGTAAATTAGTGCTATATACTTCAACGTATTAAATATCTGTTACTTCTTAAAAGGTGTCTGTGTGTACACAGTTTTCTTTTAAAATATTTACCTTTCTACGCCAGGCGATGACACATATCTGATTACAGACAGCGTGCTCCTCCCATGAACGAGATACGGGCTTGTTTTTTCGTTTAAACGAACTTTTACTGAAAAGATATGTGGTTACACTGCCCTCTAATGGAGAAAATGGTTTATATCAGGTGACTACGTATGCACAGGAAAGTGGTCATGAGCTTTTCCTCCTGAAGTCTAACATTTTAGATTTAACTACCTAGACTGCCACTCTGCAATCTTTAATGCCACCATACTGATATTTTATTGAACAGATATGACTTTTCAACAGTGATGCAAATCAACATTTGTCATAATCAGGATTGATCATTGGGGGTTCCTTATACTGTTATGTGGAATTCTGTGCCATTTTCCTCAGGAAAACTTGTGACTGTACCCTGGTCTTTGAGCCCTAGATTCCATATGTCACCCTATTCCAGCTCATGTGCAGCTCATGACATGTTCAGCCGGCTCTGGGTTTGAAGAGTAGCCTAGTGTGTCCAGGGTGTTGCACATCCTCACCCTGCAAGATGGAGCTGTCACGTGAGGTGCATCACGGTGTGTTCTTGTGTTAATGTTTCCCTATCAGGGTGAGCCTATGTGAAGATCGGCAAGAGAAATCCTGGGGCATCGTCAGTGCGGTGCCATTCAGTGCAGTTGGCATGACTCAATATAAGGAGACCTGTAGCAACAGGACTACTGTGCTTGGACTTCTCCATTAAATGAACTGCAACAAATAGCTAACCGTAAGGTACCTCTGCACCCCATTAACTGATGTCGATTGGGGCCAGTCTACACAAAAGTCTCACTACATTGAATAGACCAGGGCCTTGAGTGGCAAGCTGGCCTGCAAATTCTGACTATAGCCATCCCCTCATGGTGGAGCTGCTGGCGCAAGCAATCTGACTGTGACTGGCTGTGACCTGGTGTTTCAAAGATGGAGCCTCATCCAGTTTCCCATGCACAGATGCATACAGTATGTGTAACTGTTTATCTTTGAGTGGCAAACTAATCCAGCATTGCTCAAGTGTCTCCGGTATGAAGATTGCTTTATGAATTCCTTATGTGTCTCTAAATATTTGTAATGGCACACGAGAACTTGGCTGCATACATACTGTACATGTGTTTTCAGGGATAATTTCCTTCATCTGGGAACAATATCAGTTTTCTGAATGCAGTGTTAAGATTATTAAAGTTATGTTTTTTTGTTCCTATAAAATGGGAGGTATGAATACATATGGTTGGCACTTTACAGTCGTGTATATATATGTGTGATGCATAGACTTATGCATAAATTTATGCATGAAAGCCAACCTGCAATCAGTTGAAATGCCCACTTCTTTTGCCAGCGGCTGTGAACACCATTGCAATCACAATCAAAAGTGATCCAGTGTTATATTATGAGTATTTTTGGGCCCCTCTCTGATTTTTGCAGCTGCTTGCAAGGAAAGACCTGATGAATCTACACTTTAGAATAACATCACTGATGTCATGACCGCCCAATCGTGCCACCTTAAGGGTCAGTGGGTTTTCTGATATAAAGGACAGTACAATGAATTCTCTCATACTTTGGTTTTGTATGGCACTCTTTGTGGGAGGGTTATGCAACAGTCTCATGTTTATGCATCCAGTTCTCATGACTATGCAGAATTGTTTTGAATAAGGTTCCAAATGTTAGCTTTTTAAGCGCTTTTGTACATTGGTGTGGAACATTTCCTTTACCATAATAACACCTTCAAACAAGTTGCATGTACACTCCAGTCCTGACAGGATTCCCATTAAAGTTTTCATACAAACACGACCTTGGTGAACATGCATTTGTAATGTTGTATACCATAAACAAGTTAATCTGGTTAAGACTATAGGTGGTTGTATGTGAATTTGAACATGGCTAAGGTAATACAAAATGTACAATTTTGTACAGACGAGATGAGATTCAAATTTATATAAAACATTTTTAATAAGGTTTCTTTATAAGAAACTGCATACACCAAGACAAACAGAAGATAATTTAAACGGTTACATGCAGTTTCAGTCTGTACAAAGAAAGAAAGAAAAAAAAAAAGTACCTGGAGGCCCAGGTCATTTGTGTTATTTACATATTTCACACACCAAAACTACAACACTGAAAGAGTACAGGGAGACGGCCACAACATTCACGCCTGCGGAGACAAACAGAACACACAGTCCAGAGGTTTTCCTGCAAGGACTAATGCATGAGAACACCAAAGTGTGAATTTTAACCAGCCTTTCATGAAAGAGTGCAGTTAATTAGTTGTGCCCTGAACCGTGAGATTCTGTTTTGATGCTGTTTGTGCTCTGATAGTAACTGGTGAGCCCATGGCTCAGGTCTAAGGGCATGAAGACACAGCCTACAGATCAGACCTTCTTTACCTATTTCTAAAGTGGAAGGATAGACTCAAAAGGTCGAATGAAGCACCCAGGACGTTTAATTGAAGAAATGCAATCTGTTGCTGTCTTCACATGAAGAGTGCTATGAATGAGTCACACAAGTAAAAAAAAAAAAAAAAAAAAAAAAAAAAGGTATATGGATGACAGTGTTGGGTAGGAGACAGGGAATTTGGCATGCAACCAGAAGGTTGCAGGATCACATCTCAGGTGGGGCAATGGCATCGCACCATTCGGTACTCAACCTGAATCGCTCAAGTAAACAATTCAAGAACGGCTCCAGTGTGATGCAATGGAAAACAGAATCTATGTCCAACAACATTCAAGCTGTGGCAAATTAATAATAACCCAAAGATGCTGATGTCTAATGTTATAAATGGGTGGTAGGCTACAACAAACATGGGTGAATGGCCCGAAACACAGCAGAACTCTTTGTAATGCATTAACTACAGACCTTTCAATAAGGAGCATTACATAAATGAATCAGAGCATCAACCTCTGTAATAAGTTCAACTGTAGCTAAAAACGAGAATAAACCTTTTCCAAGGATATTTTTCCTGGAAAGGAATTTTCCAAGGAATCAAAATCAAAATTTAAAAAAATAAAATTAATATCCCCTCTGAACCTTTCAGTTTTTATATCGAACAGCAACCTGCTGCTAAATAATTATGATTTTCTCTGCAGTTAATTTCTTATTTAATAATTTGAGTTACTGTTCAACCTCTGCATATCCCTGCAATGTTTTACAGAAACAGAAACTGATTGTAATTTTCATATTATCTTCCATGTTCTTACTACAGAAACTGTGGAACATTTAACAAGAAAATTGCCCTTATGAAAAAGCAATGAGTTAAAATATAAAATTCAATATTGATTCAAACACTGCCTATATTACAAAATATATCGATAATTGCTGTTTTAATTTAACAATATTTACTTGTTATTTTACTCTATATCAAAGTTGGTGGTAAAAGACATTTTACAATATATGCATAAAGTCATGTACAAACGTTGCAATAATAAATACATTTTGTAATATATGGCATATATTTTGGCATATAAACATTTCACATTTTGTCACTGACATACTAACTTTTCATAAGGGTAGGTACTGTAATATTTCCTAAAATTGATAGTTTGGCAACATGTAACCCCTGTAAACATGTACTCCTCTTTTCAGTAAACACAATGCTGGTATCAGGGCACTTTGAACCCTGCTGAAGATGGTGCCTCTGTTGCTGGCCAAGGACATAGTGACAGAAAGACTGACTGATGTCACTGCTGGTAACCGAGGTTACATCGAAAAAAGTTACGTCAAAAAATTGGAGGGGGCAATGATTTCAGACATATCACCCAAGAAATTCTCATTCATAATTCTGAATTATTGAACAGTTTTTATTTGGGTGTAAATCGGGTCCAGAGAAAAAATCTCCCCTTCATTTGTTGATAAAATGACGATTTAAGACCACTTTACACTTTAGTGAAATGATTTAAGCGTAAGTGTCTTGCATTCTTGTTTTGTGTTCTCTAAAGGAAATAACTGCCAAGGCAACAGAGCCTTTACCATCCCCTACAAACCCAACTTGTAAAATGAAGGTAAATAAGACTTTCAGGTAATAATGTTTAATGGACACAGAACAATTATAGTGGAGTGTTTGTATCACTTTCATAAAAAAAGAACAAAGAATGCTTACTTACAAATTCATTCACCCTCTCCTTGTACAAGCAAAGGAAAATAAAATTTATTGCTGAATTCACATTCCTTGACCCAACAAAATGACAGCCTTTTGGTGCTTTTGTCCATTATTTCAGCAGACACGCTGCTCTTGTGCAAAAAGAGGAGGTATACCTGAAAAACGCCATTCTCAAATATCTCTGTCACTCAATCAGCCAATCCGAAGTGACGGTCACTCTAGCTTTTGCACTTGATCCTTTTGGTTTTCCCAATGAAGGAGAGAAGGTTTATTAGTTCATTAGCTAAGAGGGCATGGATAGCAGGCTTTGTCCACGATCAAGTTAAATCTCAGACGTATTGCACTTTTCTGGTTTGCTGAAACGGAACCACCGTTCGGTCATACTGTTGGAAGCAAGGAAGCGGGTTCGAGCATAAACTCCCCAGTCCCACCCCACTGAGCTACAGTTTCTTGTGCCTTAAGTAGCTCCTTATCCTGTGAAAGTCTGAAAAACCATGTTGCAACAACGGCCCCGCTAACATGAAGCCCTGGTGCTCCCTGTCCTTCACTTTCAGTCATATGTGTTTAGCAGTCAGTAAAATCAAAACTAAAATAAATAAAACATAAAACAGAATAAAAATAAAACAAAAACTTTACTTAAAATTCACAACTGAATATGAAGGACAGATAGCACTGCATTTTGACTGAAACGGAGCATTTGAGGGAACTATCCCTGAAGAGAAAAACCTGAGCTACAATTTCCCGAAATCACTATTACAATTAAATTTTTGTTTCTATCAAAATCGCAATACATTCTTTCAATAAGATTCTGGTGTAGTCTGGGCATATTAAACCATATTATAAACGGGTTACTTAAATGTGTAAGATTTTGTATTAAATATCCGGCTCAAGTTCCAGATTTTCCTGCTTTCATCGGATGACATGAAAGAATAAAATGGACAGGGGCATGTACTTTTTATCTGGTGTATTTATAGATGTAGAGGAAGCCAGGAGGAATATTCTTTTTTTAGAATCTATCCTACACTGTGTCAAGCAAGAAAAAAATGATTTCATATTGCAACTTTAAGGATAATGCATACAATTAAAATGCACAAACAGTGGCCATTAAAAAAGAAAAAAAATTATTTTTGTAGTGCACTGGAGATAACTAATGTGTTTCCTCATCCAGGTCATCTTAAAATAAGAATGTATGATGTTCATTTCTTGAACAGAAAATAACTAAATGACCTTACGAACATTGCCTTACAACACAAGTGATCTGCCATGATAGAAAAAAAAAATATGGAATTAAAGGAGTACCTTCCCCATTTTGATAATGGTCACAAAAAAGGTTTTTGAGTGCAATTTCACGTTAAGACATTGCAAGCAAAACAAAATAACGCAAATTCTAAAACTGAAATGACATCAACGTAAAGAAAATGTCTTGGGACTGATTTATGTTGGATAGGAAGAAAAAAATTGGTACAATGTCTGTTTTCCATGACAGCATACTATACATACACTACCCAGTATGTATAGGTGTAAAGCATATTGCTTATTGTGAATACAGCGTTATGTATCAGAGCCTTCAGACAGACACAGGTGAAGTGTTTAATTTATACACACTTGCCTCCCGCCTGACAGCACCCTTACAATAAAAGTAATATCTGAAACCACAGAACCCAAAAATTGAGTAAAATTGAGACCTATCCTACATTAGAACACATACTGTGGCACAGCCATTTTTCCTTTTGTATATGGAACTTACTGGATCCATTCTAGAATGTACTGTAACACACTGTAAAATTACACACATTGTAAAATCTATTCAAAAACCTTTGTGTCAAGTCTATGCATATATGAAAGTGGTGAAATCTGATACATTTTGTCATATATGAAGTTTAGTTTACATATGCTAAATGATATTCCTTACATGTAGGAGTTCATCTCACTGTATATAGGATTATTACTTTTTCATAAGGGCGGAGAAGAGTAAATAAAATCATTAAAAAAAAAAATCCCTGGATAGTGGCACTGGGACCTATAATCCACAGAGAGAGAGAAGTGCCAATTAAAAAAAAAAAAAAAAATCTTATTCAAGAGCTGTTAAAAACAAAGTGCCATTAATTTAAAATAATATCACTTTAAATGTCATTTAAAATCTACTCAAAATCAGAGATCCTGACTAAAAACGAACACGTCGCTGGAGTATTTCCCACACATAACCGTTTATAATGTGTTCCCTTCCTCTTCCCCCCAGCCGACTGCGCCGACCACCAGCAGCAGCAGGCTGTTAATCGTCTTTGCACTTTATAGGATAAACACCATTCGAGAGAAAGTGTGAACCCCGCTGGCGCTCTGATTCACAGTTAGCAGGAGACAGCAGTTCTGGCAGGGTGCATAAGGAGGCCGGCCGGCTGTCCACCTTTTTTGTTGCAGTGATGCGAATGGATGTTGGACATGCTGTTTGATCCTAGGGGGCGCTGTAACAGGAAGGGGGGGGGGGGGGGGGGGGGGGGGGGGGGGGGGGGGGGCACTGCATAGGGATCTTGCTCACCAGCAGCCCGGCTCCTGGAGTCAGGGACCCCGCTGCTCCAAAAGGCATCCAAACGCCATCCCAACCTGTACCGGTCCAGACAGGTTCAGAGCGCCAAACACCCACTCCCCAAACCCAACACCGCCCCCAGAGTTCAGTGAGATGGAGGATGAGGATGAGAAGGAAGAGTGCTGTATTTCCCGTAGAGGCGGGTAACGGGTCCCCAGTGACAACAGAGGACGCTTTGAAAACACAGAGGGTCACCCGTCCCCGCCCTGAGCTCCAGCCAGGGAGCTGCAGGGGCGGAGTCACCGTGACAGTGACCCGCTTCCAGGTCAGTACAGGTTCTATCGGCTCTCTTGCAGGGTTTTCGAAAGGCATTTCAGAAGACGTGTGGCCTTTTTATAGACATGGGCACCTTTTTAAACGATACAGCACTTAAGGTTCTTCAAAAAACAAACCAAAGAAAGAAATAACCCATGTAGCATTGTTCTTACAGTGCTGTTTTATGGTCTGTGGAACCTGAAACAGAAGAGAGATAACATCATCCGACAGCCCCCTAATAAACAGCGCGACCGTACAGGCCTTCTTGAGCAAACCAACAGTACACAAGATTAGCTCTCAAACATATCAGCCATACATCAGAGTAAACAACGGCACACAAGCTGCCCCTCTGCATTGGTCTTCCTCTTTTGGTCATCCTCATCTTCTCCTGTTTTTTTAACCCTTACTGAAAATTAATAGGACAAATAATCTCAAATGTGAATGAATACTAAACCTGTGCTAAGTTCAATGACCAGAAAAAATGTTTAGAACACTGTCAAGGGAATGTGCTACTAACAGGGCTTTCTCTGGCAAAAGATACGAAAAGCAAACCTCAGTGCGTGTTTGGCGTAACAGAATTCAATGATAAGAAAGCGGGCGTGTGCATGTGAACAAGTACACGTGAATGCGAGAGAGCAAGACTGTGCCTTTACCGAGTTAGATGGCGACTAGACTCGTGCACCTCCATCTCAGTGCTTTTGAATTCATTGAGCTCCTTCCGTATGGCGGCCTGGAAGACAAGCAGTACGTTGGCGAGGGGGGGAGAGATCCCGAGAGCAAGGGCCCACACAGCCAAGCGCTCCATCTCTCTCTCAAAGACCATTCATACACGCCCATCGTAGCCTCTTACAGCAATAACACTCATCTATTTGCTCCCAGAACATTTAGACGTGGCCCTCCAGTGATCCCAAAATCTCTGACCCCGTGTTGAACTACTGATCAGTTTTCAGCGTCGTTTGCTTTTATTTCACTGACTGACTGACAAAATTTGGCTTTAGCTTCATGGACTGGTTGCTAGCTCCTGTATGTGCCAGTTAGCTCTTAGCCCACTTACAGCATCCTCCCTTGGGGGTTTTGCTCTATAAATAGGCCATGAAGTAACTGGTACAAATTCATCAAGGGCAGGAAATCAGTGCTGCCTTCTGATTGAAGTGTGGTCTTCTGCAGTCAATTAGCAATGCCCTCACGCTAGTAAGTAACCATTTGGCAAGCATTTAGTGAAAGCCTACTAAAAGTTGTTACCTGGGGGAAACAACCTGGGAAGTCATTTGGGAGACAGTTATACCTTGTCGGCAGCCGTGAGGCGTGTCCAGGGCTTGTCCGCCCGCCGGTCGTAGTCTTGGGCGTCGGCCACCTCCACGTAGTCGCTGAAGCGGATGAGGATCTTGGCCTGCCGCAGCTCCTCCACCGTGGGCCTCTGGCTCAACTGGAGGGGCAGCCGAAAGATCGGTAGATCAAAGCGCAGCTCAGGTAAAAACGGAGCAGTCAGAGGGCTCTCCGACCGCAGGTTCCACACTTACACAAGCTATTACTATAAGTATCAGTGCAAGCTTCTCGTCCTGTGCCGTCCTTCAGAGACCTTTCACAGCTACCAGCGCTGACCCGATTTCTCCGGCTGTCTCGACGGACTTCAACCCCCCCCCCCCCCCCCCCCACCCCACCCTGTAAACAGAATCAGCCAGCTCCGGACTGCTGCGGCTTGCGTAAGGAGCGCCAGGCCAAGCATTCCGCGGCGGGTTCGAAAACAGCCGCGGAATGCGACGGGCAGCCTCACCGCGCTGTGGCCGGTGGTTGCGTAAGCTGGCTGGCAAGGAGTGAAACTCAGCAAACCAGTTACAGCCCAAAGGCAGAGAGCCTGGGCCCCGCTAAGGTACTGATCGGCGGAGCTAACGACAAAGGGTCATGGAAGCAGCAAGGAGGCCACCAGCTCCACATTTCCCAGAATGCACTGTATCTACAGGAGAAGGACCTCTGCTCCTGTGGGGGTGTTACTGGGATCCAGCTGGGGGTGGGAGAGCTGCATGAGGCCGTGTGCAGAGACAATGACAAAAAAGTGGACAACATCAGCAATCCCTCATTACAGAGACACTAGACCTGATGCACCTCCACTGGCCAAAGCCACCCAGCAGGGCCAGGGGGACAGGGGCATTCTGGGAGCAGGTTTTGGGGTAGTAGGAGCTGGTGCAGGTACACTAACAGGGTAAATCCCTTGTGGTAGTGCTTAATATTGCATATTGGTAAAAGAGGAAAGTTTCAGCATCCTCTGCATTCAGTGTGTTTTGTAACCACAGGATTATCCTGTTTTTGTTCTCGCTTTTTCTGGCGAAGACGATGTGACAGTGCGGTAATCTGATATACCGCCTGCAGTAAAAGATTCATGTTTCTATGACAACCTTAGTCTCCATACACACAAGTGCAGGAACACACCCAAATTAGTCCTCATGCACACACAGAAAAACAAGCCTGCACACACACACGTAAACAAGGCCACACAAATGCGCGCACACACACACACACACGCACGCACCTTGACCCTAGTAAGCTCCAGCAGTTCTGTACAGGGTTTTATTAAAATGAGCTGGAGGCTGGGGCTACCCCAGTTAGTAGGTTTTCACCATACAGGGTTTTGTTTAGCTGAACTTCAGTGTCCTGGGGTTACTCCAGTTAGCAGGCTTACTCCACACAGTATTAGATTCCCAGTGAGTGTGCTTACTCAGTGGGTACAGTATTCCCCCACAGGCTGATCCTGGATCAGCGTAGATAACACCGCACACCAAGGCAGAACCAAGCAGCCGCAAGCCGCTCCTCGGCAAGCCGTGCCGCTCGAAGGAAAAAGTGACTCTGCCACAGTGTCACCAGGGTCACTCGCTTCGGCTGAGAAAAAAAAAAAAAAACTCTACAAAAGAAAAAAGCCGACATTTCTTTCCTTCAGCCACCATTATTGCTTTGCTCGAAGGTGAGAAAACAGTTTTAGCCGAGATGGACTGGAAGGTTGCTTTTGTGGGCGCGCTCCTTTTCTTCCCGTCTCTAAAAGCTTTCTGGCTCTAAACTCCCCATCGACCCGTGGCGTTGTCTGTTCCGAGCGCGTCTGCGATCTGTCTGGGGTGCCCGCCGAAGCCGGACCCTTTCAGAACCCTCTCCCACGCACTCACCTTCCGCGTCAGCCTCCTTTTGATCTCTCTCTTCTGCTCCAGCTCCTCCTGTTCGTTGCGTGCTGCGGGGAGACAGGTAAGGGTCAGAGGTCGCTCGTCGCGTCTCCTGACTCGATATCCCTCCGAGACGTGCTCTACCTCCCTCAACACAGCCTTATCTGTTGTGTTAAGTAACGTGTTTATACTCTGCTAGAAGTACAATTCGCTTGTTTACTTATGTTTTTACCTTTGTCACGTCCTTGTGTTGAGAATACACAGAGCGATCCGTGCTCACAGCCTTCTTAAGAGCATTATTCGCATTCCTGAAATGCTCCGAAGAGGCAGAGCATGTTTTTTGCCGCTCTGGGCACCTGGTGTACACTCGGTCTCCGAGCGTCTGCTCGTCAGGTGAGGTGCGACTCGTTAGCGGCGAACGAAAACGAAAGGCGGCGGCTTTTAGGGGGAATTAGGCTGAAGCGGCGAATCGGGGCCAGCGCAGCTGAAACATTTCGCCGGTGCGAACCACAGGGGGCCTCTTGGATAGGATTCAATTCAATTATCAGGAAAGACGCCCGAGGTTGGAGGGTGAAACCGCAGGGCCCCGAGAAACGGCGAGAGCTCAAAATCCAGCACGGCGCCCTGCCACAAACACGATGTGCTGACCCCCCCCCCCCCCCCCCCCCCCGTACCCCCCCACCTGCTGCCTTCGCTTTCGGCCCACGCCAGACGTCCGACTTCACTTAACCTTTTATTTTTGGGTTCGTCCTTCCAGGAAGGCTAAATTGATGTGTCTAAGCAGGTGTCACCCTGAAAAGCAGCCGACTGAACGGCTTCCTGAGGGACTTGTGCTACTTGGTTCCTGAAGGATTTGTTCCCGTTTTGCTCCGGTGCCCCTTTCTCCTCTCTCTCCCATGAAACCGGTGCCTACTGGCTTCTGCACTGGTTTAACTTACACAAGTTTAGCCTCATATGGATATAATACTTCCCTTAAGAAAAAATTATCATAGCGGTAAAATTAGAAATCTGGAATAAGTAATGTCTACAAGTCTCAAATATACCATATATTACCATAAAGTGGTAATTTATACATATCTAGAATATATTTGTGTATGTATGTTTATGTATGTATGTTTACAATTTAGTCCACACTAAATGGCTGAAATAACAAATATGAAAGTTACAATATGTGACAGATATGATACACTTGATATTGCCCACCGATAAAATGATAAATATCTCATCATCAATAGTGTTGGGGTTTACTGTATTTGCCTTTGTGTATTGCAGAGAGTGGTGTGGGCGTGGCATGGGTATGGAGTATGTGGCGTGGGTGTGGCATGGGTGTGAAATGGGGGGGCATGGGCGTGGCAGTACTCACGTTTCAGGATGTTGCGTTGCTCCAGCTCCTCGGCCGTGGGCCTCTGGCTCAGCCTCCTGTGGAGCAAGACACGCGTCAGACTCAGACACTCCCACAAACAGGACCTGCTCCTGAGCCAATCAGAGGCAGTCTCTCAGAGAGCAGAGAAGCCCAGACAGACCTTCTGGCCGCCTCAGCCAATGAGATGCCTGCTTTGGTGCTGTGCGGTCACTCTGCTGTGTGGGAGGGCCACCGTAACCGCGGCGACAGGAAGAGCTGGCCAATGGGTGGATGGGTGCAAGAGAGGAGAACCGCGACAGGGCACAGCTATAAGTAACTTACTAACAACCCTTAACACCCAGGTGCTGGGAGCACCTTAATGGTGGCAGCAAATACCTGCCAGGTATACAGAACCTGCCAGTCACTGCAGGAGGGCATCCTGGAGAAAGGCGGGGTTTCTCCAGCTCTCGTTTCAGCTGTTCATTGTGCAAATCACTCAATCAGAATTCAAGCCCCGCCCCCAAGGGGTGGGGCCAATCACAATGGCAGTGCCAAAAGCACCTTGGCAAAACAGCCAAGAACAGGATGTCTTCTGTAATGTCTCAAGAGGTGCCCACTTGTTCCATCGCTGCCTGCGATGGGGCCTCTAAAGGCCTCTACTTCCTGTCTCATGTGTGTCACTATGGCGACCACTGGAATGCAGAGAAAAATGAAACGATTGGCCATTACAGCGCTTCTTTACACTGCAGCCCAGCATCAAAGCACCCCGGTAAACGCTTTGTCCTACATATGCTTGAAGAAGCACACTGCGGGTGTGCAAATTCTGCCACAGGAGATCAGAACACAAAGACCATCAGCTCTTCCCTCACCACCTGACGACACATCCCAGCATGCATCATAAACGCTGTAACTTAACAGACCAGCAGCGGGAGATGTAACAGGCTGGGGAACAGGCCTATGGGAGGGACAGACAGGCAGGTCTCCGCAGGTGGGAGGGGTGTTCTGAGGACTCGCCTTCCCCCTGTGTCGCTTTCTTTGCCTGCTTTTCCGAGCGTCTCCTGGAGGGCTGCGGAGGAGTCGGCCCCGGCGTCGGCGCGGCTTCACCGCCCACCGGCTGGAGCCGCCTGGGGGCAGGCGGGGCACCGCATCTCCGAAACGAGCCCAGATCTGCCGTTTATTTTTTACATTTTTTCGGCGAGGCTCTTTGAGAGATGACGAGGTGATCCTTCCTGGACTAGCGGATCGTTTTTTTTGGAGGCTGGTGCTGAGAAGCACGCGGCGGCACCCTGCTTTTCTGCGCCAGGTTTAAACAGGCCAGAGGAAAGAGGATGAGTCATGGTCGTGCTGGTGAAGATATCAGTCCGTTTTCAGCTGTCAGAAAACTAGGCTAAAATGTACACTTATTTTCCAATCAGCGTCGAGAATAGATTAGGGGGTGATTGTTTTCTTTCAGCCTCCCTCTCTTCAGCCACTGTGCCGTTCGGCTTTGACAGCCCCCCCCCCCATCCACCATGTCCCCAATTTAACAACCAGGTCACACTCGGAGTGTACAATGCCACCCACATGGTGTTTAAATACTGCCTCCTGCCTCTGGTGGCACCCCCAACGAGCCGAAAGATAACGCCCTAAGCACACTAGCACTGTAGGGCTCAATGCATGCGGTTCTAATCAACACAAGGCCACGCTACAGCTTTAAAGGGATGATGAAAATGAATTCATATTTAGCTTAAAAAAATGATAGGTCAGAATTGTGTGAGAATTCCTGTGGCACCACAAAAAAAAAAAAAAAAAAAAAAAAAAAAAACTTATGACAAAATACAAACATCTAGAGAGGGGTTTCGAGTGAATATTTCGAGTGAGTGAGTACATGTTTGAGGAAAAGATAAAATGTGAGTAAGAAAGAAAGGGGGGAAAAACGGCAAAAATTGAGGAGAAGGAAGACGAAAGCAAAAAACGTGAGAATGGGGGCAAGAAAGGAAGGGAGAGAAAGACAGAGAGACTGAAAAAGAGTGTGAGAAGGAGACGAGAAAGGAGGGTTGAGAGAGAGACAGCTTGGTATACACTGAGGGACAGCGAGGACGAGGACAGACTGAGAGACAGGGACAGAGACGCCGGGCACAGATGGGGAAGGCTGCTCGTACCGCGTCAGCTTGGTTCCGATCTGCTGCCGGGACTCCAGCCGCTCCTGGTCCGTCTGCATGGGGATGATGTTCTTCTCCTCCAGCTCGCGCTGCGTCGGCCTGTTGCTCAGCTTAATGGCCAGCGAGTCCTTCCTCAGGACCTTCAGTGCCAGGGTGCCTGAGGGCAAGGGGTACGGTCACTGAGCGCAAGTCTCTGAGTCTGCATGTGGCCTCATTTTATTTTCATTATCTTCATACTTGTCATTTACATTCAATTATTTATTTAGCAGACGCTTTTATCCAAAGCGACGTACAAAAGTGCATACAGTAAGTATAGCGACAGTACGGGGACAGGAGGTGTACAGTTCCACAATGAGACAGTTCTCAGCTGAGAGCAAGGTCTGTTTGAGGAGGGTAAAGGCGGTGACAAGAAACAATTTAAAAAGCACAGCAATTTACGACAGCACTTATTTGGGGGGGGGGGGGGGGCAGCAATTGTGTGCTGGGTCAGTCCAGATAGAGTCTGAAGAGGTGCGTCCTCAGGCCTCGTCTGAAGGAATGGGGTGAAGGAGCTGTCCGTAGCGGGACAGGGAGTTCGTTCCACCACTGGGGAGCGATGTACGTGAAACGCCGATGTCTGGCAGAACAGCTGAGCACAGGTGATACTAATCGATTTAGCAGATGCTCTTATCCAGAGCGAATCCTGGGTTAAGTACCTTGCCCAAGACTACAACAGCAGTGCCCAAGCTGGGGATCAAACCAACACCCTTTAGGTTACGAGCCCTGCTCCTTACCACTATGCTACACTGCTGCACACTATATACTGTGTATTTTTTGTTAAATATGATTTTGAGAGGGCTATAAACCAAGGTTGTGTAAAGACCTACAGCTTGGATATGGCCCATTCCCCACTGCACAGCCACATAAACCACTGGATATGGCTGTTAACTGATGTTTTACTAATGAGATTTAGAAACTCATCTTTTCAGTCCTGCATAATGATGTGTACAGGGGAAAAAAGATTAAGTTGGAGGGTTTAAGTCAAGTTGGTTTTCTAAGTGCAGATAAGTGCACATGAAGTCTGAAATAATCATTTGCACCATATGTACAGCAGATGATGCCACACAGACTACATATTGGATGCTTAATAGTTTAAAGGTTTAAAGCCTTTTTTCCAGGGCCTAATGGGTTCTGCCCTCAAGCGCTGTTCCCAGATCAGTATCCAAATTCAGCACAAAATGGCCCACATTATGATTATGTATAGGTGAGCCAATCTTGGATTGGTTGGGGGGGGGGGGTAGATGCTGCCCACATTAAACTGATAGGCTGATGGGGTTCAGGAGAAAGGCATGCTGGGATAGCTCTATGTCAAAACAGAACGTGGCACATACGCACGGCTGGGTTGGGAGAGGCTCTTACTCGTAAACAGCGAGTCGTCGTCATCGTCCTCCTCTTCCTCGTCGCCCTCGTCCTCCTCGTCCTTGTACATGCTGGGCAGGTCCTCGTAGTCCGACTCGTTGGGCATGTTCTCCTTGTCGTCCTCGCAGTCGATGACCACGGTGGGCACCTGCCTGCTGTCCAGGAAACCGCACTGGCCCGTGTGCAGGGCCGAGCTGAAGGAGAGAGAGAAAGCAGAGAGAGAGAGAGAGAGAGAGAGAGAGAGAGAGAGAGAGAGAGAGAGAGAGAGAGAGAGAGAGAGAGAGAGAGAGAGATTCAGCATCACCATTGACAAGTGACCATATGCAAATGATTAAGAATGTGGGGCAGCAGTGTAGCATAGTGATTAAGAAGCAGGACTCATAACCGAAAGGTTGCCGGTTCGATTCCCTGTTGGGGCTCTGCTATTGTACCTTTGGGCAAGGTACTTAACCCACAATTGCCTTATTAAATACCTAACTGTATAAATGGATAACATTGTAAAAAGCTGTAACTGATGCGAAAGAGCGTCTGCCCAATGCCAATAATGTAATGTACAACTAAGCATCAGGGGAGGAAAACGAGACAAGGCCGTCTATAGGCGAGGAAAAAGAAAGCAAAAAATGGGGAGAGAGAGGTGGAGACTGAGAAAGAGAGGAGAGGGTGAACAGTGCAGGTAACAGGTCAGCCATTCGAGGGCATCTCGCGAGATAAGCTCAGGGAGAGGGCCGACCTTCAGAGCTTACTGACAGCGCAGGATTTTCGCTCCTTTCAACAGCCCTTTGGGTTAAAATACTGCTACAGCTTGCTCCATTTCAAAAAGGCAATTTAAGGACAGTGGCATCGATTAAAAACCACAACACAGGGACTGTCCTCTCCGGTTTTCTACACAGAGCAGATCCAACCACGTTTCTATCCTTCAAATCCTTCAAATTCAAATCCTCTTAGACTAATCAATTACAGCAATCTTCTAAGCATTCCGTTACTACTGTTGTGTGCGTGTGTGTGTGTGTGTGTATATATATACACATGTGTGTGCCCTCACTATTGGTAAAGGAAAGCTTCTCTCTGACTTAAGTCACAAAATACTGGACAGGGAGGGGTTTTCTGTGAGTTTACTGCTAGCATAACGACTTCAGGTCACAGTTCTCTTCACAACCCTGTCCTCACAAACCTACCGCTAAGGAAGCAAAGATCAACTGTAGTAATTAACATTTAGGTCCCAAAGTCAATTAACTGAACAATGACACAGAGGGAGCCTGTTGCTAGAGTGGTCACTATCACAACAGACTAAACGGAGGCTTTTAGTGTAGCTGCTGTCATGACAGAGTAAACGAAGACCAAGAGCAAGACGTCCAAACCCCCTGGAGAAGACGCCGATTTTGAGTTATTGCAGTTTTACAGAACGAGCCAGTTCAATGAGGGGTGAGATCTGCGAATGTGCCGACCTCAACGTGAAAGAGGAGGTCTGAGGTCGTGGGTGCGCGCCCCGCCAGCTGTTAAACCTTACGGGAGATACAAGGTGCATCACAGGTATCGTGAGTGCACACCCACCCTGGCTAACAGGAGATCGAGCAGATGCGAACCTATTCCAGAGTAAAAAAAACCAACACAAGACAGGAGAATCAATATTTCAAGTTTCAAAAATGCAAAATTCCGGCCCAGTTAGTCGGTTACATCTCGACAAAACGGTTTAAATGATGCAAAGTCAACACAGGAACAGCCCATTGTGGTGGCTTCAAGGGTGCTCAGTATATCCACAGTGTCGCCATGTCTAACTGCAGAAAAAGCATGTTTCAGACATGCTTCCTACTCTGTCACAGACTCCAATGAGAACTCTCAAGCTGAGAAAGAAGCAAAGACAGACAGGAAAATCCATTTTGTTATAAAACATAATCATGCACACAAAGGTTTTTAAAATTACTTGAGTTTTCGTTCTTTTTCTTTTTTTCCTTTTCTGAAGGATTAACTTGCCTGTTGTCCAGGAGAAAATAAGTAGTAGGACATGATGCAATACGAGATTATACGCATACATAACTTTCATTAGCAAATCAAGTCTGTTTTCTCATTTGTAAAAGTAGTCATTATGACATCAATTCTCTACCGAACATCCTGCTGCTGGCTAAAATAGACACGGACTGTTCCAGAAAAAGGTCCAATAATGGTATGACTCTTAAGTTAGTCAGGAGGAGATGAGAAATTAAACCGCTCATGTAAGTTTCATTTGAAAAGAAGAAAAAAATAAAATCCATCTGAAATTAGTCACACTTTCTTTCAAAAAAAAAAAAAAAAAAAAACAGCAACACGCATCAAAACACCTTCATTCAGCCCCTGAAATCGGGACTTGTTCAAAGCCAGGTGTGTCCTTTGTGCAGCCAAACACATACTTTCCCCTCATTTGCCCATTTTAATTCAAGCTCCACTTTTGCCACCCTGGGTGAACATAAAAGTCCCTCTGCACAGGCAAACACAATGCAAAGATACAAACATTAAAAATTAGCCATTTCTACCTTCAGTGGTGAGGAGACATGACTAACATTGTTATTTTTGTTCAGCTCATTCAAGATGTTTCTAAGTTTGGCTACATATTGACAGTATGACTATTGATTCTTGGCGAACTCTTTTCCAGGTGAATAACAACTGTGAGGTAAACAGCAGCCCCAGGAGTCTCAGATAATGACCGCGAGCAGGCCAGCTGGAGCTTCAGAGAGCTGATGGACTAATGGACCGCACGGTCAAACAGCTCTTTTGAGAACTCGCTGACCATGCAGTCCATGACCGGCATGACCAATGACCGTGCGGTCCGTAACGGTCAGCGAGCAGTCCATTATCATCAGTGGACCCTCATAAGCGTCAGGACTATGCGGTCCGTTAGAGGGCTCACTGACTGTAGCAGGTCTCATGGTTTCTTTACTCTTGCTCCTGCTGACCGTGACAGACTGCACAGCTAAGCTGCCGGCAGAATCATCCTCTCAGAGGAGTCACTCTCTGACCATCGTCTGTGTGGCCGTGTGTGTGTGTGTGTGTGCGTGTGTGAGAGATAGAAAGAGAAACACGCCCTTCACGGCCACCCCGCTGTCCAAGTGGGACACGCAACTGCCGAGGACGAGAGAACAAACTCTCCGCCTCCCCGAGCACCAACACCCCGACCTGACCCAATTAACTCCAGCTGTGAATTCACCCTGACATTTACCTCAGACACGGGGGAGAAAGGAGGGGGCGAGCCAGACACAGCAAGAGAGGGAGAGAGAGGGAGAGAGAGGGAGAGAGAGCGAGAGAGAGCGAGAGAGAGCGAGAGAGAGCGAGAGAGAGCGAGAGAGAGCGAGAGAGAGCGAGAGAGAGGGAGAGAGAGGGAGAGAGAGGGAGAGAGAGGGAGAGAGAGCGAGCGAGAGAGAGCGAGAGAGAGCGAGAGAGAGCGAGAGAGCTCAAAAGCACGAGACAGGAAGACCGAAAGGTCACACTCGCATCCAACTTCAAAAATCACTCTAAGGCATCACACCTGTCCTTGCTTTTACAATGTAATTCTATACCAGAAGTGACCTCAACAAAATCAAAACCATTCACCGGTACAGTGCAGTACTCACAGAAATCATCTCCACAAACCTCTTCTAGTCTGACAGATAAGTCAGGATGGAAGCTGGATCTCTAGTGTGGCATTTACCAATTATTTCATCATTCTTACTATTTTTTATTTTTTAAACCAGTGTAAATGTACATCCCTTAATTTGGATTTGAATATTTAATCTTTATTAAGAAGCCATAGAGAGGAGCAGCTTCACCACAGAGTCCAAATGTTTGGGGAAAAAGGTTTGGAGGCTGAGATGAAGAGCACTGAAAGGGTTCATTCTGAGAGTGAACAAACGCTTTGCTAATAAAAAGGACAGGGTGTTCTTTTCTAAGAGGCTCCATTGTGCACTGTACCCTCAATTAGCTCGACTGTTTGCAAATGCCGGCATGTCGCTTTTTTTTTTTTTTTCCCCCCTCCCGTCCTCCCTCGGAGAGCAGCTCACGTGAATGTGTCACATGATGACAGGCAGGGCGGAGGGGGGTGAGGGAAGAGTTGTTTTATATTTACGCTGCGCGGATTCACTGATCTTTAAACCACGCGCACAGACTGGCCCATTGGTTGAGGCTTGCTGAGACCAGCCCATCCACTTACTACACGGATCACGGGAACTGCAGGGCGCGACGCGCGGCTTCCACGTGCGCGCAGACGGACAGGGCGGCGTAAACGCGGCATGGACGCGGCGCGGCAGAAACGCAGCGCAGACGCAGCGCAGACGCAGCGCAGACGCTGCGCAAACACAGAGACACAAAGCAGACCCAGCAAGGCAGAGACCCAGCACAGACTCGGTGCGAATACAGACAGAGACAGAAAGCAGACCCAGAAAGGCAGAGACCCAGCACAGACTCGGTGCGAATACAGACAGAGACAGAAAGCAGACCCAGCACGCTTCGCAGACATAGAAACATGAAGCAGACACAGCGCAGACAGGGGGGGACATGAAACAGATGCACAGCCATAGATGCACTGAGACCCAGTGCAGACGCCAGCGCAGACCCCCCCCCAGCACAGACACACCTCTCCAGCCGCTGCATGGTGAGCGCCAGCGTCTTGTTGAGCTCCTCGATGATGCGGCTGGGCGGGTGCACGGAGATGGGCAGCGTGCCGTACTGCAGCTGGGGCGGGAGGGGCGGGTGGGGCGGCAGTCCGCCGTGGTGCAGGCCCAGCGGCTGCGCCGAGCACTTCTGCACGAAGGCGGACAGGGAGGCCTCCAGGCCCCCCGTAGGCACGCAGATCATCACCTTCTTGGGAGGTAGAGGAGGGGACATCTTCCCTGGCATGTAGGGCAGCTTGATGGGCTGTGCCGAGTCTGGGGAGAGAGAAAGAGAGGCGGAGGAGGGGCGTCAAACACGTCCCAAAGGAGTGTCTCACTTTTCACTCGCCTGCTCACCCACATGCACTGGTAGCAGCAGACAAACACAGAGCCACAGGGGCATATCAGTTACATTAACATGTGGTTCCGCCCCACCACACCCACTACAGTAGGAGCAGACCAATCACCGCATCACATTACATGCATTTAGCAGACGCTCTTATCCACAGCGACTTCCAGCACAAAAAAACAGAAGTGTATGCATTCAAGCTGAATGAGCAACAGTGTCAGACCAGCTTAACAATACTCCCAGACCAGTGAGTGTGAGTATAACACTATTCAAGCCCTACCACAAGTTAATTGAGCCCTGACTAGACTAGAGAAGCCAGGTTAACTTCCATACATCAGTCACTAGATCACAGAGTCCTAAAAACATCACAATACAATCACCACCTGAGGCGTAAACCTGTGGCTTTGTTTTAACCTCCCTTAGCCAGCCAAGCTGCAGTCAGAGCGTATAAGAAAATGAGTGGCACTTAACACAACGGTGACACCCTTCCGTCCCAGAGCCAACCAGGACTACATTTAAATCCGACAGATTTCATCTGTATCTATGGACCTGCTATAGCATTTTACTTAAAAAAAAAAAAAAAATCATTACAATTCCTACTGACCTTCCTTGTGACTCTGCTACTGTAGCGCTGCATTTGAATAGGGGGAGGCTGAATCACAAAGCAAGCACATAGCCTATTCGCATGTGAAACAAGATTCATGTGTGGCTGTGTCTTCAGAGATGTGGACACACAGCACTGCAGCATTACCCATTTTGAAATCCTACACAACAATCCTCCAGATAGAGGGGACGCTTATTGAAACGGGACGAAACATCCTGTTTTGAAGCATAGTGGGTGTGAGCAACCCCGCGCCCCCCTAGGACGGGACATTCTGCTCCTCTGTGAACCTCCTTGATGGATTGCCCGTGACAGAGTGCGCCCAATCAACCTCGCTGCGGCGAGCCTTAATGAGGATAATCGCTCTGTAGCGGCGCGCATCCCTGTTGGAGGTCGTCCAATCACCTCACTCGCTCGGCCTGCAGAGCTCAGAGCAGCGAAAGACCCCAAAAATGCCCCCATCACCAAGCGCAGACCCCACCATCCACCCCCACCCCCCTGCTGCAGTCCCACGAGAAACTACCACCTAGTGAAAGCACTTGGTTGGACATGCCAAGCGTTTATAAATCACTTAAGGGTCACTGACTTTCCCTGAGCTCAGTTTTGAAAATGCTTAGATGTTTTCCAGAAAACTGAATTTAATTTCAAGCTCCAATTAGATGTGCATGTTAAATTAAACTGTCCGATATTCACTAATAATTAGTCAGAGAACAATTCTGCATGCCTTTTAGGTACCGTCATATGCAAGATGTAAACGTTCTGGGAGAGAAAAAAAATGCCTGTTAAATTCAATCACTCTCTGAATGCCTGTTAAGTGTGCTATATTGTATGAGGTTCCTGTCAAATTAACCTTGGCATTTGCCATGGCATGTATAGGACCAAACAAGCCCACAGCAGCAGAGAATGGAAATGTACTAATCCCCTCAGTAAGGCGAAAGTAATCTTGTTTAAGGGCTAAACCACCTGATAAACTGACAGCCTCACAAAATCAGTGAAGGAAGAAAGAAGGGGGAGGTCTCTGACGGCAAGAGTAAGAAAGAGAGAGAGACAGATGCAGAGAGAGTAGAAATTAAAAGAGAAACAGGACTCAACTCCCGGACAAAGAGTGGGAGAGGACTGACAGACGGAGAGAGATATAAAGAAAAACGATTCAGTTCCTGAGGCAGGCGAGAGAGAGAGAGAGAGAGGGAGAGCGAGCGAGAGAGACAAGAGAAGGAAAAAGAGGGGACAGAGAGGGGGAGAGGTATGACAGATGGATAGAGATATAAAGAAATATAATTCAGCTCCTGGGGGGGGGGGGGGGGGGGGGGGGGGGGGGGGAGGGAGGAGAGAGAGAGAGAGAGAGAGAGAGAGAGAGAGAGAGAGAGAGAGAGAGAGAGAGAGAGAGAGAGAGAGAGAGGACTCACCAGGGATGTGGTTGGGGACTCTGGAGAAGGGTTTCGGGGGGAGTGCAGGGGGCTGCTTATGGAACAGGGGTGGCTTCGCGGGGATGTCCTGGCTGTCGCTGAGGAAGGCCACAGACTTCTTGGGAGGCAGAACCAAGGCGGGCTTCATAGGGGGGTCCTGAGGACAGATGCCCCCCTCCATGGACGGCCGGTAATCCATGGTGGCTGAAGGGCGCAGAAGAAGAGCAGAGACACAGGAATGTTACAGAATGCCGACTCCACCAAGCTGTGCCGGCAAAGCCATTTTAGCACAGCGTGGAGGCACTGTCCCCACATCCTCCTGCTCTATACACAGAGACAGACAAACACACATACACACCTGGCCCCTTTCTGGATGAATAAAACACACATCCCATTCATGATCACTGATATACGTACTACATATTAAAATCATCTATGACGTATACAGTCTATACAGAGCTCATTGTATGTATATCAGCTAATCCACACACTCTAAGGACTGGTGTATGTGCATAGCACTTACTAAAATAATTCAGTGAGTAAGTAAATAAATAAATCAATAAATAAAACACCAGCTTGTCTCAGGACAGCATGCACCCCATGAACACCGCTGGAATAATTGGTTCTCCTCAAGCTCGGTGTGCGATTGAGCACAACAAGCAAGGCCCATTAATGTCGAGTCATCTTACGAGTCTTCAAAATTTGAAATAATGTCTTAATCAGTGAAGAAAATTATTATGGCAAGGCCATGGCTGGTCTCAGTGGCCCCATACAATGGCTTCTATGGCTTGAGTAATTGAGCCAACAAGCAAAATGAAAGATGCCTAAATCTTCACAGCATTACATCATGACACTGCTTGTTCTATAATAGCTACACAGAAAAAACAGCACACTATATGAGTTATATTCAGTCAGTTATTTTTGATTCATCCATGTGCATCTCCTAAGACAGCGTTAAGCAAATGAGGAAAAGGAGACCAATGCTTTTTACAACAGTGAAAGTCCTGCAGAAATAGCTTGCATGAATGGTTTTGACTGGTCCAAAGGATTCCATGCATAGTGATGTCATAGAGAGAAAATCTATCTATTTGGCACAGCAAATCTGACAAAATGGCTCTGAGAAGTGACATAATTAACATGCTGTTACAAAATGGAGCAAAAATCCCCCAAGGTTTCTGCAGACCCCTTTGAAGTGTATGCTAGCCGAGGCAAGCTAAGCTACAAGTAGAGTTAAATGAATTCTCTGCAATTTGTTATCTCTACATAAGAGAGGCGGCATTTAGTGGCTTGAGCTCATTAAAAAAAAAAAAATAAAAATTAAGGTCTCTGATGCCTTGGTACAACTTTGGCTCGACAAGCTGTTACTGCACTCAAACAGGGAAAGCTGCACCTTCACTGTACACATGAGCATTACAGGAGAAAGCATTCTTAAATTATTGTCAAGCAATAAAGTCAACAAAAACACACCGACGTCGACACTCTGCCCAGGTATACACTGCAGACAGATAAGTTAGGGCACTTTAAAATTGGGCCTAACTAGGATATGTAAAGTAGCAATGGGAGTACAGAGTGATCTCAGCTACTTTAAGTCACAGATGCAGAACTCCTGTTACACTCATCACAGCCATTTCTTACGTAATGGAGTGCTCTGCAGAAATAAAGTAAATCAGTGCTTCAACTAGCCACTGCAAATTATGCATTCATATATCAGGGACTCAAAACTGTCTGTCACAGCTTAACCAGTGCCACGGTATGAATCCGAGGAAAAGTGTTTGGTTGGTTAAGCAAACGCTCAATCAATACTTCACACAATGGCAGCTGTAAAGGTGTAGACATTTCCACATCTAGGAAGGACTCCAGATGCCCTCTAACGAGCAGGTGAGCTCTGAGTTCAGTCAAACTGACGTTATTGCTCTCCTCAGAGGTCACTGGATGGGGGGATGGGGGGGTGGGGGGGGCTTGGGGTACTAACCGGTCCCGTCCATGAGGTCAGAGTTGGGGAGCACTCGGAAGGCGTGGTCCGAGGTATCGCACTCCAGCGCGCCGGAAAGGGGTGCCGGTGTCTGCCCATTCTCCATCTTCCCTTCTTCTTTAGTTACGGGTATCGTCCCGTCTGGTGCGACAGGGAAAGAGGAGATGACACCAAAAACCGCTACCGTTGTCAGATTGCCAGTAAACCGCTAGCCCTGGGCCTGGAGCACCTAATGGCGAACTAACATTCCAATGCGTCACAATTCCAGAGGGAACGTTTACATCACATTACATTGTCATTTAGCAGATACTCTTACCCAAAGTGACTAACATACAGTTTTTATATGTTATCCACTGACACAGCTGGACATGCAGCAGTGCCCCAACAGGGAATCGAACCGGCAACCTTTTGATTACAAGACTTGCTCCTTACCGCTATTCTGCACTGCTGTTTATAGACATTAACCACAGAATCTCAAGCAAGCCTTTACCCACCATTTTAGGTGCTGCTGCTGAGAGAACAGCACTTTGAGAGCCCGATTCCCCACAGGATACGTTTTTAATTTTCAATCCTGCATTCCCGTCATGTCTGAACAGGCGTGACCTACAGATCCATGCGCACCTGAAGGGTAATGTCAGCCTAATGAAGACCCAGAGCTGATACCGCCTGAGTTACAGCGAACACACCACCCCGAGCTTCAGTGCCTCTGCCCACCACTTCTCTTACTCACTCCACTGCATACTTCCATCTGTTCGAACCCATGTGATTTTCCACGAATATCCTCCTGATTTTTCCATCAGGCGTTTACCGCACTAGAGCTTAGAGCTTAAGTAACGAACAGTGATTCAGTGCTGACATTTTCCTTCATGTCTGTGGTAAATCTGATGAATGTTCCTGGAACGGCATACCTGCACACCTCTTTTCCAGCATGCAAGTAGGTCAGTCTGTGCCTCAGCCTCCTCCTGCTGCCACCAGAATGGCTTTTTAGCCGGGAATCGATAATATTAATCGGCCGGTCAGAGCCGAGTTTGACCTTTGGTAGACCGCAGAAAAATAAATGGATAGGGATCGATCAATTAAGGCCTTCAATCAGTCAAGCTGACACCAATTAACCACAGGGGAGGTCTGTGGCTGTTACAACTCATTCAGACCTGCTCAAAAACATCAACGTGATTGCACTTTGCCGGCGCTCTGGAGCAGTAACGATATTGGAAACGCGCCACGCGTGTATCATTTCATTTCCTGTTCTAGTGATGCTGGATCCCCCCCCCCCCCCCCGTGAGCGTTGTGGGTTTCTCTGCGCTCCTAGTGTGGGTAACTATATACCCTCTGCAAAACCAAGGTCACAACTCTGACCGATTTAATTTTGACTTACAGCGAGCTAGCCTTGCAAAATGCTTTGATTCTTACACATAATGTTTACTTTGAGGGTGACTGAAAAAAAATTAACGTGTACTGTTATTATAGTAACGTCCAATTAAAATTATTAAAAGATTATAATTGAAATAATCCCATCTTCACAAAGCCATCTTTTCTTAAAGTCTTCCATCACTACCAGTCATTTTGCTCAAATTCTATTTCTTAATTGCTTAAATGTCTTTTTACTGGGGAAAAAAAAAAAAAAAAAAAGAAAACCTCAGTTTGACCTCATCAGTAAGTCAGGAGATGCACCCCACTGGTTCCAGATCAGCGGTTGCAGACCATGGCTAAAGAGTTGATTGTTGTAAATAGAGAGCAGGAAGCTTTGGATCAACCGCGAGCTCTATTCAAATAAATCACAGCGCACTGTTCCACTAATCCCGTCCCGGCCAATGACATCATTCCCAGTGAGCCCACCATTTTGGACAGCAGTTGAAACATCGTCTGTGAGCAGAAGTCAGGTTCAGGTGACGACAAACTGCTAGCGCACAATACCATAAAATAATCTGAGAAATATTGTATGCTGTAGTTAAATTTGATGTCATCTAGATACTACAGCATAACCAACAGACTGCAGCACATCTTAAATTAAGTCCTCTTTTTGAATACCTTTTGTAAATTATGGCGCTAATCTAGTTTTAAATGCAAGAAGTTTAAAACAGACTGTCACTTGTGTCAGAGGGAATATCGCTCCATCCAAGGACAAAATGAGTACAAACCAGTAGAAATCAATCCTCGAGCTTAAACTCAGAACGTCAGAGTTATGCAGGAGGTACAGACATTAAATTACATGACATTTTCATTTGGCCGACGCTCTTATCCAGAGCGACTGACTTAGGTTACAGTTTTGTTTTTTTTACATGCCATCCATTCATGCAGCTAGATATTTACTCAGGCAATTGTGGGTTAAGGGCACAACAGCAGTGCCCCAGTGGGGAATAAAACCAGCAACCTCTTGGTTATGAGCCCTGCTCCTTACCACTATGCTACACTGCCACCTGAGCATACAGACTAGTGAAACTTGTGCCGCCTTACCTTTTTCAAAGATCTCCTTCAGCACGCCCCTCTTGATCAGCTCCTCTCTGCTCTGCCTCATGGATATCTTCCGCTCCAGAGCTTCAACAGGGAAAGAGCAGAACCATCAGGTAAGACACTGTCCTCCATCTTCTTCCCCCGTCCACACACTGCCCTTTCCTCTCACTCGTTTTCTTACTCCACATTAAGGGCAGCTGGTCAAACATTCATCCTGACCCACTTTCAAATGCTGGTTTAATTTTTATTCTTCAAAAAAAATGCAGCTCAGCAATAAAGATCAGTGTATTTTTTATTGACACTTGAATGCATTTGTAAGTCAATATTAACAACTAACCACTGACTGAACCAGGTCCAAGTCTCAATTCATCTCAACTTTACATAGTTTTAAAATCACTCACTGTTTACTAAATTTACTAAAAATATCCAAGGTCAATGAACAGCTCAAAAGACACATGAGGACTGAGGTACAATGGACTCCCAGACGTAGTCCGTAACTGAGACACGTGTGGGTCTTGTGTATTCAAACTGCTCCACTCAGTGATGCGATTTGGCCTTTTGGCCACTAGCGGCAAAACTGTTAAAGCTCTGGAGAAAATCATGCCATCAAACCCTTGAGGGAATCTGCTGAACGAAGAGACTCAGAACCGAACGGCTTGCGTCACCCCAGAGGAGAACATTATGAATAATGCAATGTAATGGGACCCGCGTTGCACTCCTGCATACTTAAAACCACTGTGCCCCCCCCCCCCCCCACTCCCTTACGTAACACAGCACAAAAGAGGATTTCAAACTCTGCTGAACGCCAAAAAAAACCCAGCAGGTACTGCCATCTGAAACATCCTGTGACACTGCATTATGTAAAAGTGGCCGTCACTTTCTCTGTTTCCTGTGCTATTTTTAGCGCGGAGAGCCATCTGACATTTTGTGCAGAGAGCCGAGCCGAAACGGTAACCCGGCGCTCGATTTAAAATCCGCACACCCCCCCCCCCCCCCCGCCGAAACGGAACCAATTAAAAATGTGAAATGAGGCTCTGATGGGCCGATTTGGGAGCGCTGCGCTAAATTTCCCCCTGGGCCCTGGCAGTCAGTACTGTTCAGAGCATGTCAAACAGGCTCCTGTCGGTATTAACTCTCTGTCAGTGTTGACAGCGTACAACAAAGACTGAAAGCAGGAGAACTAAGGCTTGGGTATGAACCCAACCCAAGACACAGCGCTTGAACCCTCAAGCAAGGTAATTCACCCCAAATGACTGAGCAAAAACAAAAATTAGATAATCAACATATGTAACTGGGTCACAGGATATGCAAAGCCGTTTGCCTGCTTGCGGCTATGGAGACACGATAAAAATTGTTTCGGTTTGTTTTCAACAGTAACATGTTCACTGAAAATGACACAGACCGGGATTCAGAGCATTAGACGCTGGACGGTGAACTTGTAGCTCGTCCTGTAACCCAATCAGCTGGCTGTGTGACAAGGTACATGTCGTCCACTACATGTGGTTCACCCAGAGACCTCGATACCAAGGCTTCTTCAGTGCAGACAAAATACAGCATGTTTCAAAGGCTTAAGTGTGTGTTTAAAACTTACGAAAGGCTTTAGCTTTTGCCTTGGAGGAGGATGTCTGCTATGGACACTCATAATTGCTGTTCATGTCTGCACTCCTTTACAAAATGTTTGTCATTTTGCGTTTTGAAAAAGAAAAAAAGGAAAACACTTGTCAAAGCCTGATGTTTAATTTGCTAATCTTCCTTGTGCTGAGGTTGATCTTGATCCTATCTAATAACAGAAGGAGGGAGCATTAATCCCTAAGATCCTTTAGAAATCCAAGTCAAAAATGCACTCCAATCACCATCCATACTCCTCAGATTAAACAAAACTGCTACATTTACTATGCCGTCTAAAAAGAACTTGGACTGCAATGAAGATTCTGGATTAAGATGGACCTGCTGCAACCCCGCCTCCTGCAATGATGTCACACAGTAATGTTAATGTATTGCTGGAAGTACCTTAGAGCAATGTTTTACGATAAGGGATGCTGGGCAAATAAGCTTATTACAACGTCTTTGCAAAACTTCAGAGGACATTCTATCACTTATACCGTCATCACTCCCATACTGCCATACTGATAAAGGCGGAGAGGAAGAAGCAAGCAAGGAGGCTAGAATATTAATTTCCTCAAACCTGATCCTGGAAACTCGCTCTGCATGTTGGCTTTCCCCTCACAGCCCAGCTCTCTTTTGATCTTTTGATCGTCTTCCCTTTACAACAGCGATGCTTTAATGCTGGGCATGTCTGAATCCGTATTCCTCCATCCACACAAAGGTCATTTACAATCTATGACCATATTTAGCGGCTAGTCACGTTACAGTGGTAATCAGAGGTCCACAGCACCCAATCAGTGACCACGGTGTGGACACAAAGGTGACTCTGGACAGATTCTCTTTGACATTCCACTCTTTTCTTTCTGAATAAATTCACCCATCCAATCGAATGCTTCACCACCTATAACATCACATTAACGTGACACGAAATGAAATACTAGCTAGCCACTATCAACTGTCTGCGTTGCACAAACTGCAGACAAAAAAAAAAAAAAAGCCAGGAGATTCTAAGAAAACACAAGTGTACTAATAACAGTGTGCATTTCTGTTTGTAACACTGTGTGTTTATATTTGAGCTTAACCAATCAGCTATATTAAATTAAAATCCTTAATGTTCTCAACACGTGCCAATTAGACTGCAGCTGTCCTGTATGAAAAAGAGACAGAAACAATTTAGGGTGTGGCACTGGCATCCCCTTACAGCACACCTGTCTGCTTTTTCCTGGTCTCCGCTTCAGACTACCTCTCACTGAGGTTAAAAAAAACAAAAAAAAACATCCAGGGAAACATTGAGGAAAGGAGAGAACCCCTAAAACGGTCCCCCAAAATTTTGCTCACCATTGACTTAACGCCCTCAAAACCAATGACGCAAAATGCCAAATGCCAAATATAATGTCTTTAGCTGTGCGCAAGGCAGGATCCTCCCGTCAAGTTCAGAGTGAAAACAAAAGCCCAGGGTGCCCTGCGTCTCGGAGCAGAGTCTCAATGGAGACAGCTGCTTCACTTTGCGAAAGTGTCAGTCAAACACTGCATTGCAATTAGCTCACAGCGTACTGCCCGCAAGTCTGGTCGAGGAGGTAATGTCGCGTCCTACAGTCACTAACAGGAGCAAAATTACTTTCTTGTATGGAGCACCTGGGTCTTTAGCCCGGCCAGCTGATTGGTTGAACCTGTAGCCTTAGTGATTTTCAGAGGTTGTGCTGCAGTCACAAAGCCCGGATCACACGCTACATGCCCTCCACACCCCAAGACCATGTCAGAATGGTCTCAAAATAAATGAACACAGCTGTATTCCATCACAATAGTGCTTTTCACACTGCTCCCTCTTTCACTACGCTGGTTATTAATGTTCAGCGTTATTTCTCAGCTCTCTCTGGTCTCTCCTCATGTCACCTGGCCCTTGCACTGGTGAAAGCTGATTGGTCCCAACCAGTTTATTGGGCAACTCCCCCAGAACTTCGCACCATCTGCAGTCACACAATTTCCGCGGTGATGTCAATCAAGATTGGTCATGACTGCCATAAATTAACGGTCACATGCGAGAAGCATTACAAAAAAAATAAAATTCCCTGTGAATGTGGGGAGAGGGCTTCTGCTAAATTGGCAGAATTAATAGTCACATAATCACAATCTACTTGATGCATCTGGGAGTCTATCCTTTTGAATAAGACTTATATTGTGAGAGGAGGGGGGAAAAAAAAAAAAAAACAGAGACTAAAACCCAAATAAGCTCAAAGAATAATCCTGCTCCAGGCTGAGTAACGATGGCAGTGGTCCTGAACGGCCTGTTCTGCCATAACACACCGAGCAGCAGTACGCGACGAGATTAATTTCATTCAAAACGGGTGAAGTACTCACAACATGGGTTTATGACATAACTCTCAGCACTAAGCCACTGCGGGCAGCTCACCGTTATGCAATGTGGCAACTGGCAACAAACTCCACCAGCAGTGCCCTTGTTCTGCTGTGGTTTTGCTGCCCTTACCACAAGGACCACCACTACAAGTACAATAGATATTAAACTGACTAAAATGAACTATAAAAGCTGGTCTCACCAAAACAACCCAGAAGCAGAATGGCATTTCCACACTCATCGCTGGTTTGTTCCTGGAGTGTCTTCTCCCCGCCATACAGCAAGCACACACCAGGCTCAAGTGCTACAGTGGAAGGGAAACTATTTGTAACCAGAGAGATGCCAGTTCAAATCCCAGGTGAGACACTGCAGATGCACATGGTGTGTAACTCCAACAAAATGGAGAACGCAAAAAACACGCTAGGCCTCATATTTCTAAATGACAGCGCTTGAGGTGAAAAGGATAAAGAATCAGGAGATGATGATACTGGAATTCTGCCCTGAGACTGAAAGTGCATCCCTGTGGACACATTGGCTGTTTAAATTTTTCCATTCCTTTCCACATAATTTTCCATTTTTATGAACAGAAAAGTAGTTGCCGTTGTAAACCATTCTGGATGAAGATGTTTGAAGTAAAAACAAAAAAAAGGTAACAGATATTAATTTCTTGCTAATTTTAAGCACACAATAAACATTTTAACATTTTTAACATTTTAAAAACTCATTTTCGCTATTTTTGCCCAACTCAGAATGCGCGTAATGTTGTCACTTGTGTGGAAAGGGAGGGAAGGACAGAGAAGCGTAGTCACCAGAGACGTTTTGTCTCACCACCAGGCTTGGCCCCTTCATCGTCCCTACATCGTTAGCACCACGAATTTAATAAGGTCACCAGGGAGGGCGGGAGGGGGAACGGTTGTCAACGGCAACCATCCTAGACCCACAAACCGTCCTGGCACCCCTCCTGGCCAGCAGTTCGCAGCAGCTGGTTAGCACACGGATCTCGTTCATGCTTTCGGCCGTTCCAGCATCCTACAGGTTTAAAGATGCTGTAGGCTCACAGCTTTCATTCGGCACGGCACGTCACCTTATATCGGCTTAGCAGACACCTTCCTGTAGGTGACTCATATAGGTAACATTTATTCATTAATTTTTTTTTTTTAATGTGATCCAGTTATACAACTGGTACCTTTCCCCAAGCATAAACCAACAGTGCCCCACCTGGGAAATCAAACCTCTGGGTTCCACACCTACCTCCTTAACCACTTTAACATCGATGCATTAGAAGTTACATTTGCGTGCCGTGTTTGAAACCAAAATGCACCGATTCCAAATGCTCATGTATGATAAAATTAGCCCTTAAAGATTCCCTAACAGGCTAATCCAGAGGAGCAAATGGCACGTTTAATCTGAAAGACATCTCAAACCTTCATTCTGTGACATGCTGGGAGCAAAGAAGAGCAAAGAATTTGCGCTAACACCTGTAACCGAACCCCTTCTGCCTGTGAAATGCACAACAGAGAGGAGTCTGGGACCCGCGATCTGGTGGCTGTGAGGCAGCACAACGTGTCTAGAAGGCACCTACTGGCGGGAACGCTTTCATCAGACCCTTCTGATGAGTCCCACCGATTCCGCTGAAACAGCCCCGGAACCTTCTGCCGCTCACCTCCGAAAACAGACACGGCATTATTATTCCACACTGAAACGCACGGCCCTGCTGCTTTAAGAACCGCTCCCAGTTACAACCGACATTTATTCCGCACACATCCATCTGCAGATAAGAGTCAGCTGAGGTCAAACTTCGATCACCGTTCGAATCAGCAGCTCCATCAGAACATGAGCTTAGGAGGCGGAGGACACCATATGAGTCTCTCACAAGTCCAAGGGTGGAAAACAGGGACATTCTGTTATCACAATAACACTAATAGACTGATATATCAGTCTAGATACAGGCTTGAGAGCGCTTAGCTAAAAACCTCATTACCATTAAAGGCCAGACAGATCATAATCCAAACTGCTGCCAGTGCCAGTACCTAGAAGAGTGATGGAGTCCTGTAGGACCGAGATCCAGGTGACCCAGGTGTAAGCCGAGATCCAGGTGATTCTGAACGGACCAACAGCAATTTATGCACAGTGCAGCAATTGTTGTGCTTTCCGTCGTTCTTTCCGCAGGGCCTACAAAAAGGGACAGGTGACCAGGTGGATCATTAAGAACCAAGGGAGGGTAGACCGAACTCGAGAGCGCTCCAAAACGTGTGGGCGGTGCTGCTCCGGGGCCAGACCTAAAAACAGGATTATCAAACGATGGAGGAACTCCGGGCTCGGCGCTCGTTCGAATGCGTTACGATAAAGAACGCGCTCAGACCCACTGCGCCCCAGATAAGCCGATTTCTCGCCGCTGACCCTTGGCCCTACTCTCTGTAGAGGATAGCTTTCCGCTCAGGGGAAAACACTTTTACCCATTCTGCGCCTTTCACACCAGCTTAGAGAATGCGCTTTTCGCAGTGATGTTACAGCGATTTACCACAAAACCTACATGCCCCCTTTTGAATCCTGCTGATAGTTCAAAGAGTAGTAACAACTAAATAAAGCCTGTCACAGACTTTGTTTAGCTGAGAAAACAAAGAGGAATACTGTGACAGTCTTGAGCTATGACTCTTTTAATGAGTCTGACCTGCTTCGCACAACCAATCTTGATTGCCCTCACAACAGAAACCTCAATTGTACAACTGCAGATGAAGCAACTGGAGGAGGGGCCCAATAAACAGCATGGGACCAACAGAGCGGCCAATCAGGTCCTGTGGTAAATATATGAAACAGGGGACAGCCAATAATAACAGTGCTTTCTCGTTTGTTGTTTCTATGCCCTGTGCAGCATTCTGGGATGTAAGCAGAGCCTGCTTTAGTAAAAGGGTCGAGCGCCGGTGACCTAAAATTTCCCTCTGACCTCCTGACCCCGTGTCTGTCCGCTCCATCTGAGAGCCATGCCGATGTGGCGGGACAGGATTACGGCCTAGGCACGAGCGAGAGGCTGGCACTGGGACAGCATGATGACCCCCCCCCCCCCCCAATCATGCCCCATGGGGGAGCAGTATAGCCAGGGTTGGCACAACTGCCACTGTGGCACACGACCGGGGGCGGGCTCATCTCCACAGCCTGTTCCCTGGATAATCCCCTGCTCATGCGTCCCAACCACTGGCAGGGACTGTGCAAAGCCAGGCCTGATCCATCAGCGCCATATTCGTAATGATACCCAGTACAACAACCGGGGGCATGCCACAACCAACAAAAACCAGAGGCCAAAAACCACCGCACTGGACTGGAACATGTCAGCAATATGGCTTAAAAAAAATGGAACAGTCCGGTGGAAATCTGAAATATTGCATTACTTATTATTATTGCAGAAAATACATGAGAGGATGAAAAATTGCATACAGTAAAGGGGATGGTAAATTGTCTCCCCTTCAAATAAACTGCTTCGGTTGTAAACAGTAAAAATAAATCAGGGGCGAATTCATTCCTCGCCAACATTCCATTTGCAACTGAAGGCAACCTGGTCCAGAGACTGAGAGAGGCCTGGTGAAAAGCTAACCAGAGGCATGTATCCCAGGGGAAAAAAAAAAAAACAGTATATCTACATGGTAGATCAAACCGGAAGTGAGGAAGTGAGCTATGATCACTTATGATGCAGCTCCAGCCCCAGTGATGATTTCTGCTTGGTGTAAAAAAATAAATAAATAAACTAAATAAACAAAACTTACAAAAAAGAATATGTAGTGTTTTCCACACTGCCTCCTACTGTCACGACAGAATGTTCTCACTGCTATGCGACTGGCTCCATTACAGCTGCACTGTTTGCAGGTCTCCACTGTGTAAGGGTGAGATGGACCCATCATGAATTCACCCGCTGGTGGGCACTGCTGCTAGGGAAACGATGCAAAAAATCATGCCTGCTATGGACACGTCGTTGCAGAGGAACTTTGGTTTTAAAGTGGTGAAGGATGGAAAAAAAAAAAAAAAAAAGACAAAAGCATGTATTGCTTTTTTCCTCATACACAATGCACGCTCACCTGCAGTTGGTTCAAATGCATCCAAAAAGCTGATAAAACCAACACGCCCCCCCCCCCCCCATGCACTCCTCAGGGAGGTGGAAACCTTAGTAAAGACCTGAGATGACATCACTGGCCCAGATCTGCACAAATGTGGGTGCGAGAGAAAAAAAAAAAAAGGAGATATGTAGGGCACAATATCCCCCTGACATCTAAGCAGTAGCGCATCTAAACATAGCAGACGCCCGCGTGTGCTCACACACCACGCGTGCACACACCGCACGCACCACACACACACACACATACATACACACACGGGATGCAGCCTGTCTGGATTGACCCTGTGTCCCTGAACCGATCTGGCTGAAAAAGCGATCGCTGATGATGGCGAAAAGTCCTGGCAGAGGGACAGACGGTGAGAGTCGACTTGGAGCAGCAGTGAGAGGCACACAATCGCTTTACCAGTGAGTCAACAATCGCGAGGGGGTTGAAATGTGCATTCTGGACTGACAAACGTTAGGGATGCAGCCAAGGGTGTTTATTTCACATTTACAAGAAATTATGAGTCACTTTTAAATCTTTCTAGGCCTGGAGGCATCCGCTGCAAACGGCTGGTGTGTCTACAGCTTTTGAATTTTAAATCGGTTCAACGGAAAAACAAACTGAAGGATTGGATGGATGCAAAATAAACAAATATACAGGTAACATTTCATCTTCAAGAATAACATACATACATCCTCTTCTTATTAAAAGCAATTATGACTATGACCTTTCCTTTAGCTTTTAATAAAAATGAGTTTCCAAAGTACAGTTTTTGTTAAACATTTTCATGTAAAAAGAAATTAAGAGAAATCGATCCCTTCTTCTCAAGCCTATAAATGCTGCATAGTTTGTAGTTTTTGTCATTCAGAGCCTCTCACCCGTAACAATGACACAATAAAAATATACCATATGCTAGAATATTTGTATTTTATACACGGTACAGTGGAACATGAAAAAAAAAATCTCATTGTGTATGATTTTTTTTTTTTTTTTGGATTTCAATGCATGTCCTAATTAAGACATCACAAACTGCAGGACGAGAAAGAATTTGAAGAGACAGCCTTCGGGAAAGGGGCTCCTCCATGTTCGCACACACTCGGCGCAAGACAGAAGGCGGTTTATTTTTAATTAGCGGCCTCCGAATGCACGGACCTGAGACTGAGGCAATACTGCTACTCGAGTGACCATAGCCTCAAACACACAGCGCTACAGTCCTCTTCCGCTTTCCTCACACCCCTCTGTGGTCCCCCACCCAGGTTCACACAGAGCACATCCACTGTGGTGGACTCACTCAGCCCCTCATTAAAGGAATGCGTTATTTGTTAATATTAACAGCAACAGCAATGACAGCAACCATAACAGAACAACTACTGGGCATGGGTGGAAAAATGTCTTTGGCTCCACTGGCCCAAACACTGGATTACCAAAAAAAAAAAAAAAAACGACCACTGATATCCACAACAATTCATATCCCCCCCCCCCCCCCCCATCACTGTGCTGCACTATTCCTGCTTCTCCCATAATGCTTTGCCTCCAAACGCTCTGGACCACAGACCCTCCTGTTTGATTATGCATGGGATCGTTGCAAAGATACTAGCTGCACCAATGATGACTCCACACAGCAACCACAACCTGCAGTCCCCCTACAGCAATTTAGGCTAGTGCATTTCAGGTCTTTTGACATTCAAATGTTCCCAAGATACAATATTCAAAAATCAAACCCTGATTCACCACACCGCCCAAGAGCACTGCAGAAACTCAGGTTCTTTGGATATAAATGCCTTGCTGTAGAGAGATCCAGCCTCCCTCACACGGCCAGACGGAGATGTTAATAATATTGATGAATAATCTTTCATGACATGCAGGTTTTCATAGACTCTTAAATATGTAACAAATAATTAATGTGTACAAGATATGCTAATGTACATTATTTATCTAGCAGGAAGGCAAATGTTTTGCTTCTAGTGCTGCAAGGCTTTAAGAGTCGCTCAGGACTGCTGAAATATGAAAATATGGAGAACACAGAGTTCACCCGAGTTTAAGGTCTACAGTTGGATAAAATGTTCGGGAAAGTTATCACATCCTGCAGTTCTGCCCTCCTCTATCTTTGCTGAGGAGACGAAAAGGACTCTAATCCCACACAGACTCATCATTGGCTTTATCGTCTCTTGGTCAATTACTGAACTCATTGAAGACCCGTGATGAGACTCATTCATCCGAAAACAAATAAAAACAGAATCAAATGAAACCCAGCGCTGACATGGCCTCCGGTCACCTTATATCCCCCTAAAGCAGAACACCTTATGAAATGTCTGCACTTTCCACCAATCAATGTCCAGCTCCACCAATAACCTTGTTCTTTTTTTAGTCAGTTACTTTTTTTTGCCATAAGCCCCCCCCCCCCCCCCCACCCCCGCCCCCCATCCCCCAATCACTTGCTTCAGTGTAATGGGAATCTCACAGTTCAGCACATGGACTTCAAAGCCAAGCAGTGCTGGAACATCATGCTACTAGTACATCTACTGAACAATTCCCAGCAGCCAACAACTCCCAGCAAGTGAACGTGTTGGTCAGGCTCCAGGAGAAGGCATTAGGGAGAGGCTTAGGAGGAGGCTTAGGCAAACAAACAGCAAACGGCCTGGGGATAACACAGATGAGAGGAGAGGAAGAGGAGGGGAGAGAGAGAGGGGAACACGGACAGGGGGAGAGAAACGGAGGGGGGGGGGGAGGGGGAGAGTGCGGTCTTACCTGCAGAGGTTTGCTTGAACTTCTCGCTCTTCTTCTTCCTCCACTTCCAGGGCTTGAAGAGGCGTCCGAGGGTGGCAAACTTGCTCCGCCTCCGGATGGGTGGAGTGTGGGTCCCGGGTACGAGGGACTCCGAGCGCATCGCTGCCAGCCTCTCAGCTTCCTCTGCTGGTGGGGAGGGAGGGGCGGGGGGAGAAGGCATGCGGTCAGTTATAATGAACGCAACGTTGTGGTCAGATCAACCAAACCAAAAAAAAAAAAAAAAAAAATCACACTGAACCAATAGGGCACCCTTCACAGACGGTTTTAAGGGGCAGAAACCAAGAGGTAAATTAAAGAAAAGTGGAAAAAAAAACTAAAATAATCATTAATAATTCAATAAATTTTCCTGGCCGTATACCAAACATTTCTTTCACCATTTTACTCACTTTCAAGATCCAGATCTAAGATTTAAATGTAGATCAGTAGTCAATTAACAGCTCAAAATTAACATTTGCAAATTGACTGTGATATACTTTCAGGGACAAAATGAAATCTGGAGCAGCCAGAAATTGCTACACTCTTATATGGAGGCATGGATGGCGGTCTCTGGGTACTGCACTGAAATTTTCTGACCTAACAAAAGGCTGCATGTATCTGCATCAAAACACAGGGACACATTTCACCAGAGAGTTGTCTCCCAGTCTCATGGAGCTTCTGAAGCAAAGCTGCACTGACTTGAGTATTATGGGAAGGCTGAATCCAGGCTAAGTGCTGACAAAGAAAGTGTCTGTATAATTACCTGTGAATACACTGACATTTGCACAGAGACCTTTGTGCAAGCCGGAAGACGGACAGGGAGTGAGGCCTAACATGAAAATGTCAAAAAGAATGACTGAACACAATAACAACAAATCCACAAAAGAGAAATACAGGTACAAGGAGGGGGGGGTGCCATGCTCATTTCCATTAGGTTATTCCCTTCTCCGTTTAAACTGAGACACCTAAACTAACTGAATCTCAAACATCTCTCAAAGCAAAATCCACCTTCCTAGAGTTCATTCACCATGGCTGCAATTGGCACTTTGCATGTGGAAGAGGACACGCCATAGGCCTGTTGTTAGCAGGGCGATCAAAGTTATATCCTCCCTACTTGCGGCTTTGATTCTGTGCTTAACGCACAACGCACAACAGCCAAGCCAACACACGAGAGCTTCCACACACAAAGCAGGCCTCAGAACTGACAGAGCAGCGCCTCCCATCCTCAGCCACCTCCGAATGACGGAAACGACCCAGATTTTTGCTAGAGGGGGACTCCCGGAGGACAGGAAGTGATCCTGAGGAATGGGGGATCGAATCTCTCCAACTGCCATCCCAAGCATCGACCTTCAGCGACTTCTCCTTTCTGTGACCCTCAGCAGGCAACGCCAGCAGCCGTGTTGCACTCTGGGGTCTGCATGCGAGGGAAGAGGCCGAAACGAGGAGAGACTATAGCAGCGGACGATCGTCCATTTGTACAGCTGGATATTTACTGAGGCAACTGTGGGTTAAGTACCTTGCCCAAGGGTACAGCAGCAGCACCCCAGTGGGAGACATGCACACTAGCAATGATGTCAGTGTTACAGTGTGTGTGTGTGTTGGGGGTGGTGCTTGGAATGCAAAATGTTAATGGGACCGACATCTTTATCCGCAATCCCTGATCTTATCCTTACAGAGAACAGCATCTCTAGAGGTCCGAACATTAAAGGTGATGAGAATGGCTTCCTTAAATCCTGGAGAACTAAAATTTAAGATCAAGGGTTCCTTAATATGCTTCTGTGATGACTTCTACAGAGAAAGCATAGTTCTTCTCAGTTCAACTCAACAATTTGGTGATCTCAATTCCTAGAGCATCGGTTTCCATTAAGGAAGAGCATATTTCACATTGACAGTTCTGATAATTCTAACATTAGTTCCTATCCTCTATAGCATTCATTTTTCGTTGCATTCATGGGAATCTGATTTGTCCCACAAAACTGCACTGATCTAATCTTTATATCTTGTGGATGGGCTTCTCTCACTCTTTGCACTCACCATCGGCCTATCCAGATAAAACGGATCAGTGGATGTGAACAGTCGCCGAGCAATTCTGATGCTCATGACCTTTCCATGCGAGTGGGAATGAAATCATTGGACAAAGGTAAACCTCAAAGTGACTTCCTGTTCAGGGGTGAAGTGAAACATCAAGGTGATCACCTGACCAGCACAAGACGAAAGAGGCCACATCTCACATCCAAGCCACAGTGAAAACTAAAGCAGAAATGTGTACATGCTCACAAATGGCAAAATTTCCCTAGAGGCAAGGACACAAAGAATTTTACTCCAACGCACCGATTCGGTATTCCATGGTACTACTGACAAAGTAGTGAAGTACCAATTACTGAACACTGTGGTATTTCTACATTAGCATTTCTACAGTGCTATGGCGTTATATAGGCCACGATTTGCATCTGTACCTCCTCCTATGCATTCCAAGAAGATAAAGATCACACGAGCTAATGAGTTTCAAAGCATTCTACAAAATGAGATTTTTTCCCTATGTAACCTACTTTAGCGAAAGATAACAGGCGCCCTGCGTTTTGTTTCAGAAGACTCAAAATTGGAAGTGACAGGAATCGTTTTCGCTACTACTGCGAAAAACATGCCAAACGGCCCCGGTAAATGCTAAACTTTTGAACAAGTTTTAAGAGATTACGCGGTTTCCCGATTATACCAAGATTCAGAGGATGAAATATTAAAGCAAATTCATTAGCACAAAAAATGCTTAACTGGTATCTACCAAGTACACTGTTTAGTACGAGTCAATCTATGGCCATTTAGTTGAAGGTATGAATCAGGCACGGAAACTGCAGACGATGTAGTTGTTTTCAGTGTGGTTTGGGCTCCAAGATCTTAAAAGGACACATAATGCTCACCCCCGTATCGCGGGGGGGGGGGGGGGGGTAAAGCCAACGTGTGAAGTGGGCTGCCGCAAAGCACTCCTGCGGTGGCTAAAGAATATTTAGGAAATTCTTCAGCGTATTAATGAGTCACACAGTCCAGACAGCAGGTTGGCATGGGGCGGGGGGGGGGGGGGGGGGGGGGGGTAGTGGATCAAGTTAATCGTTAATAACTTAAACGCATTCACACCCAACGTTCAATTGATTTGCTTTACTCCTCTGACATAGCATCGAGATTAAATTCTCGGGCATTTTACGTAGTAGGCGTGTGGCCAAAAGGACAACACAACAGAACGTTAACACCGCCAACTCGATTTGGGTGACCATTTTTGTTACAGGTCCGTAAGAGTGCACTGTGCTTAAGACCTTTTGTCCTTTTGACATTTCCCCACTGGATTCAGTAGAAACAGACCAAAACAATACAACTTTCACAACACAGAACGTCTTTTGCGCTCCTTTCATTAATTCTTAATCGAGGCAACTTGACCCACCATAAAAATTAACTTTTCCAGTCCAGGATAACATTCCTAAAATTGCGGTTTTCTGCTGTAAGTGTTCGTTGAGTCGCAGAGACCAACAGCACCACTGACGTTTTGTATCCATCGAATAGGCAACATAGCTGATTTTATTTATTTATTTATTTTTTTTACTAATGCATTTAACAGTTGATGGGATCACCGAGGAGCTATAAACCGTTAAATAAAATAAAATCGTGGTAAGTCGTATAGTTGAAAATGGAATTTTGGAATGCTTATGTAATGTGTTGTTCTAACAAAACAAACAAAAAAACTACTTTAACATAGTGTGTTTCAGTATAAATATGTATATACAAACAAATCACACGCACATACATACACTAATATTGGTGGTGCTCAACAACAAAAACTATTTTTTTTTTTTTTTTTTTTTACAAACTCCTCTCAGTTCAATGAAATCTTTACCCATTGACAGTATCAAAAAAGGTATCATCGTGTGTGTTTAGTCAAATTAAATATATCTACATTCGGGATTATTATGTCAGCATGCGGTACATAGCCGAGGTAGCAAGCTAACTACTTAAGCAAGGTGGGTTAAGTAGATTAAGCTATGTATTTATCAGTTTTGCTATTTGCATTTGCAGCTTTGCACTAACAGAGCTATGCAAAACAGCCTTGCAAAATAAACTGGTGAGCTTTTAGGGGACTAGCGATCATGTAGCAATTTTAGCCACCTTATTGCATTAACAACCGCCTAGCCTAGGCAGTAGCCTACAACGCCTTAAATAAAACACACTTGGCTAATCTCCTGCGTCTTTTCCCTCAAAAGATCTGCAGGGCGTCTACTGTCAAAACAGCCCTTTTCCTCTTTGCGTTAGGCCAGCTAGCTCACTTGCCGAGTAGCATATTTGCACAGGAACCGAGATTAAATGGTGTTTGGTTCAAAAGCTAGCTCTCCGCTACACACTCCATCAGCTCCTAGCCCCAGCAAAACAACGCCGCTCACTCACCGTCCCGCGCCTCATTCCCGCGGCTGCAGTTGCTGCATATATGCTTGATCTCTTTGCCTATGTGGCAATGGATCATGAAGGGCATGTTGTTATTGTTTGCGGTCTCCTTCTTGTTGCTGAGAGATTTCATCCGGACCAGGTAAAACGCTTTCTTTTTCGGCTTCTCCACTGTCATCCCCGCAGACGCGCTGTCCTTTTGCCCGGTGGTGAACCAAGTCCCGTGCATTATGGTTCGCGCGGAATCCGCCATGGGATAACCAGCCGACGGACACGAACATGCAGAGACGAAAACGGATTTGCGTCTGGGATGGAGCCACACGGGGAGGGGGGTTATAAACGCGAAGGTTCGCGGTTGACTCCGATCGACTCCCTTGACCTAGCGGTTTCAACCAATCCCAGAGTCTACGGCGCCGCGTTTGATGTTGCCTTTCACCGACGTCACCTACACACCCAATCCTACACCTGGGATTCTGCTCGCTTTAAACGCCAGGCTGATACTACGGGCGTAGCGAGCCTTGAACATCATTTCAATGATGTGATGTAGAGCCGCACCCCCTCCCTTACTGAACACGGATTCACAAATGCTCCCTCGCTCCTTTCCCACCAGCAGGTCCGCTTGCACATGAGTGTATGAGTAACGGGTCTCCACCTTCGCTCGCTGACCACTGATCAACGCTGCCAAAGAATACAGGAGTGGAATGCAATCGCAGTCTCGACAGCAAAAAGCATGTAACTACAGAGCTACTTTATTTTCTACCATAGTACTTGTGGAGGGCGTTTTAAGCCACGAATGTGGACACTGTCTGGACAGCCTTATCTGTATTTGAAGCTATTTAAGATCTATTTATAGCTATACATTAAGCTTTCGTCTGTTTATGACTGCCAAGTAGATGTTTACATATACGTTTATAGACAGCACATATAAAGCCTACATTTCTCACATGAAACTCCTCATGCACAATGATATGGTCTTAAATTTCCGGACCTTGCTGAAGTGCCTCTACCAATTAGCATCATTAACGCGTTTAACATGTTGTCTGTGTACCACACCTATGAATCCATCTCACCATGAGAGCGGATGCATTATGAAACCTTAAATTCTCAGCGAATTTGCTGATACTTGAGCACCGTCATATCACGGGCACAACAAGAACAGGAACACAGGAATGAATAAATAAATAAACAAATATACAGCGCACACAGCGATTGGGCATCAAGCTGAAAAACAGACTTATCTCAGACTGGCAGCCTGGATGAGAAGCCTTATCAACACGGCAGCGAAGTCATATTTCTAGAAGACGAGTTCAGATCAGGAGTCTTTATCTGAAGCCAGTGCGCGCCCTTGCCCGCTCGACCACGCTGGATCACCGGGCGAATGAAATACGTTGAAGTAATCTGCAAATTTGTTTACCTACTCTTCCACACGGCAAATCCAGATATAGCATACGCATATACCCAGGACTTAATTATAATTTATACCACGGTCTTGCAATTGTGTTTTAAGATGGCTTTTTCGGGGAGTGCACGCCTTTGATCCATTTGAGGATGAAGTTCTGTTCATTTCAGAGACTTCAAAGGAAGTCTAGGAAACCGGGAACAGACGGTTCATTTTCCAGCTCCGATAGGGTGTAACACTGTCTCGTTTTCACATTCTGCATTTTAAATTGATCTTCCACGGGAAGTAATGTTTAGGAACAATGTTTTATATCATATTTAAGATGGTTTCGTAATGCAGATACTTTTCGGACTATAACTGGTCTTCTTGGGAGAAATTATTCACCTGACCTGAACCTGAAACTGAAAATTGCAGACAGCGATGTAGAAGATGAAAGTGCATCAATAACATGATTCAGCAAGGTCTTTTAATGTCCTCTAGTGTATTTAAAAAACCTGCTCAAGTTATGGAATGAACATATATCTGACACAGGAATAAATGGATTCATTGCACATTTTCACAAATGCCCCTAGTATGACTTCTGCCCCAGACCCTTGCATGGACCATATATACTACGCAGGGAACTAAAAAATATCTTTGATCTTTGATTGACATATGTCATTTTCGTATTCGTTATACATTTTGCAACTTGTTGGTACCAACTTGTTGATACTTCCCAAATTTAGGCAAAACAAGCTCAGCCTTGCAGTTACGCTGTAGCAGTGCAATAGGATTGATGTCACATCACTTATATGTCCCAAGAAACACTTGCCCTCTTTTAGTTTATCGGTCAATGTTACAAATTGCCACAGAAACCATTGAAATGACTGTGAATTAGGTCATTTCCAGCACAGCTAAAATTGTAATAGGGCCTTTGTCTGGCATTGCAGGCGTGTGGCCCTGATTGTTTTTGAAACCAACTTCAAGAAAGGCTGGCGATCAGCAAAATGCTACTTTCCTGAGCCTCAGTTTGGGTGAGTCTCCCCCCCCCCCCCCTCCCCCGATTACAATCCACCCTTTTGTCCCGTTTTTTACCTAACACAATGTTCTCGGCATCTGATGTCCCACACAGCATTCATGTTGATAAGGAAGGATAGCGCTGGGAGCGTCATGGCCCGGATTTAATGATTTTAGTGGCACAGGATGTTCACATCACTGTTTAATAAGTACACAGAGATACAGCCGTGCCAGTGGCTGGTGGTGTTGTCGGTGTCGGTGGAGTATTGAGAGAGGGACACAAATGAGGTGGATTAACTCCTTGCTTACGGTACGTGCTGTAGGTATCCAAAAGCATAGGCTCTTTTCTTTACCATAGGACTTTGGCACAGTGCTTATTAAACTATGGACAGTTACTTCCTGCAGTTACTGCCATTTAGCAGAAGCTCTTAGCCACAGCGATTTACATAGTGACTTACAATTTTTACATGTTATTCATTTATACAGCTGGAAATCTACTGAGGCAATTGTGGGTTAAGTGCCCAAAGGTACAGCAGCGGTGCCACTGTGGGGAATCTAACCAGCAAACTTTCAGTTATGAGTCCTGCTCCTTACTACTACACCATACTGCTGCACTCACTCCAAGCATGTTCTAAAATCATTTACAAGACTTGCAGGCTATTGTATGCAGACGTTTTCTACTGAACAGGCTGTACACTTTCAGAACACCATTGCACTCTGTGACAGGACAAAGCGCCTGCCGCAGCGGATGTGTCCAGATGCCAGGAAACAGGAGAGAGCTCCACAAAAAAACCCACACTTTTCATTTCAAGACACACCATTTGTCAGGGATGTAGGTGCTGCTTCCCGGGTTGTCCACCAGATGGCCACATGATTTCCTGTGTTCTATGTCTCATTTAGCATGTCCGTCTTTTTGTCTGTGTGTGTGTGTGTGTACTCTTACACCAAGCCTGTTTTGTTTCTCCCGACTCTCCAGTAAAGGTAACTTTATCTTTTTTTAAGCAAACCTCTAGTGTCCCGAGTCATTTCTGCAGTTGGGTTCACCCTCCTCCTTGTCACACCGTTTGCCTGGATCCTGGATAGGGAACATGTCCGTGTCCCAGGTTGTGGGATGGCAGTGGCTTAGCACCGGGCTGATCCCGGGCTACATCGTCCTCTGCCCGACCTCCTCCTGAACCAAAAGCTATCAATCACACCTGCGAGGGAGCCAGAACGGCCTCCCCAGGCAGTAAAGATTTACAGAGCTTGTCCTGGGTGTCGGGAAATGTGATCTGCACTGTTGGCAGCGGTGCCGTGTGGCGTTGCTAGGCTGTTGACCCAGTCACTGTCCCAGCATGAGGGACAAAGTGTCCCCCTGCTGAACAGATGGGCCTCGACCAGACATAGACTGTCACTGCTTCTCAGGGGGAGTGTCTGTCAGCAGAGACTGAGGAGAGAGTCACCTGTTAATGCTTTACAAAAGTGTTTCTCATCTACCTTTCACTTATTCCCGTGCACAAAACGCACAGTTGAATTTGATCGTGACCAGAGTATCTTACTAATTTGTAATTCGTGGTGTGTGTGTAGTGAAGGAGCGTAATTCCCTCAGCTCAGCACAACATGAGCAATGAGGATTTTCCACGGGGCTCAGTCCTTTGTGTGGATGTTAAAGTGGGTGGAGGATAGGAGTTGAGATGGTTGCGGTTGAATCGCAGTTGTGATCAAACCGTAAACCACCTTTTCAACTGATGCAGTGTGCTCCGCTGCCTCTTTGATGCGAGTCGCAGTTGTCCTCGTGTGCCCTAGAGTTTGAAGACGAGAGATCAATGGAGGCCCTGCAAAGCAAGCGTGCACATGTGAGCGTGACCTCACGCTTATCAAATCAGGCTGAGGCAATGAAAGGGGGAACCTGGACTCATCATTACTGCAGGGCTGCCCTACTGCGCTGAGGTCAAATATACCTGGAATTACCTTTTGAATGTAAAACTTGCGTTCCTCAAAGCATCAATGCTTACACACAAACACAGGCGCTCACTTCTAAGTATGGTGGTGAGAGGAGGGCAGAAGATAGAGCCTGATGAGAGTCATAAATGGGTGCTGTCTCCTCTTCACATTAGAGCCTCAGACAGTTACTGACAGCACTGCGGACTGGTCACTCCCATCAGCTTCCCCCTCTCTGTCTCTCTCCCTCCCTCTCTTTCTCCTTCTGTACTGTAAGTAAAGTGAACAGGAGAGTGCAGCATCTTTTGCTAGTTTCTCCTTCTCTTCTTCCTTCCCTCTACTGTAAGTGAATGATAATGTACCACAGCCTGTCTCTCTCTCTCTCGTCCCTCTTGCTCCCTCTCTCTTCCCCCATCCCTGTACTGTAAGTGAATGATAATGTGCCAAGGCCTATCTCCATCTCCCTCTCTCTTTCTCTGTCCTCTTTCTCCCTCTCTCTTTCTCCATCTGTGCTATAAATAAAGTCAACAGGAAAGTGCAGCATCTTTCCCTAGTTTCTCCCTCTCTCTTCCCCCATCCCTGTACTGTAAGTGAATGATAATATGCATTAGCCTATCTCTGTCTCTCTCTCTCCCTCTGTATTGTACAGGAATGAGAATGTATGTCAGCCTGCTCTCTCTCCCTCTCTCTCCGTCTCTCACCACAGTGTGAATAAGAATGTATCAGAGCCTCTCTCCCTCCCCCTTCATCTCTCCCTCCCTCTCTAATGCACCTCGCTCTGTGCTGTGAGGAAGAAATGCCTCTCCTCTCCTCCCAGCACTCTCAGAGGAAAAAGACAGAGAGGAGGCAGACGTTCCAGTGCATGTGTGTGAATGTGGCGTGCATGCAGCGTGTGTGTGTGTGTGTGCGTGCATGCATGCATGTACATGTGTGTACTTGTATGAGTGTATGCATGTTTGTTTTTGCACATACGTTTGTATGCAAACATACATATGTTTGCCTGTGCATGTGTGTGAGTCTGTATGTTGCATGTGTGTGGCATGTGTGAGGGTGTGTTTGTGTTCACTCGAGTGCATGTGTGTGTGCCTGTATATGTGTGCATGTACGCACGTGTGTGTGTGTGTGTGAGCGCATGCAGACATGGGTGCAGGAGAGGTGCACACTGTTATACGGTTATACGGTATATAAACACTGTGACCACCAGCAGAATCTTTCCTTTAGCCAACAGTCCCCTCCAGGATGACTTACATGTCTTATATTGCATATAATATCCATTTATACATCTGCATAGCTACCAAAGTAAATCAGACCAAACTCGAGAACTTAACAGCATCGTAACTGAAACTGGAACCTGGAACCAGCAACCTGCTGTTTGGAGGCCTGGCTCTCAAAGCACAATGCCACATGGCCGTCACTGTGCTGAGACCTTCAGTATTAAGCTTTCGCAGGTGACTGTTGCACAACTGATCATCTGTTTAATGGTCCCTATCAACTGTGTGTAAAAGCACCCTACAGGCAGCCAGCACCCTACGGTGGACACATGGCTCTTTCACCCATGGGCTGCAGTGGGTAACCCATTCAGGGCAAACAGAGTGTTCCCCTTCCGGCTGTCTGCAAAGTACAGAACATCCCCCTGGGCCGATGGGGTTTGCTGAGCACGCTCTGTCCGCCGTTCTCCGCATCCCAGCAACGGCAGCCCTCTGTGATCCCCTCCGTCTCGACTGCTTAATGTGACTCACTCACTGTGTGAATCTTTCTGTGTGAACCGTGCTGTGTGAATCACTCTCACTGAATCACCGTTTATGAATCCCTGTGTATGAACTGTTCTCCATGAACGGCTTGGTATAAAACCCTCTTTATGAATTGCCCTGTATGAAAAGGCCCTGTTGTGAATTTCTGTAAATGCACTGCTCCATATGAATCCCCCCCCCCCACACACACACACACACACACACACACACACACACACACACTGGATGAAGTTTACCAACCTCTTGCCAAAGAGCTTCTCCTACAGTTTTAAATTTGAAATCCCCCTTCTCAACAGAAACACACAGGGTTCTGATTCTGCAGGCGAAATTAAATCTGGATGGTAAAAATAAACTGTATTTTTTTTTCCTTGTTATTACTGCAGAGTTACGTAATGCTAACCCAGAGCCTAATTTTCCTCTCTTTGTTCCATATCTCTCTGTGGCATGGGGGGGGGATATGAACATGGATCCATCTTGTTCTCTCATTCTCTCCTCCTCTCTTTCATTCTGTCCCAGTGATGTTTCTCTCTTTCATGGCTCTCCCAGGCTGAAGCTGAGGTTTGTGTGGACACAATGGGCACAGTATTGCCTCAGATATCAAGTGATCTTCTGAACAGACATTATTCAATAACCCAAACATCACAAGAATGCATTCTGAAGACATGTCAAAATAACCGGACGTTTTAGAAAATGTATCAGCAGTGTGGTGTGGTGGTAAGGAGTAGGACTTGTAACCAAAAGGCAGCTGGTTTGATTCCCTAACTCAAGCAAGGTACTTAACCCACAATTGCCTCAGTAAAAATCTCACCACAGTGTGTATAAATAGATAAATCCAGCTGTATAAATAGATAAAATTGTTACTTGTGTAAGTCACTCTGCAAAAGAGAGTCTGCTAAATGACGATAATGTGATGGAATATGTAATGTATCAGTTGTATCCACATTTATGTGTCATAAATGAATACTGTAGAAAACACTGTGAAGGTCCAGGTTGGAAAAACTGTCCTGTTACTATTCATCTTTATACATTTTTTCCTCAGTTCATCACAGGGACAATAACAGGCCTAATTATAGCTCTCGTACCTGAGTTTTGTTCTGAGATGCGTTGCCCAGAGCGAGCCCCCCTGGCCAGGGTGCTAATTCAATTAGCGCAGAGTCAAGGTGTTACCGTAGTGATCTATGACTCAGACACCACTGAAACAGAGGCAGTAGGAGGCCTATCACATGAGGTCTCTTCAGTTAATGATGCTGTGTTCAATATGGCGATGAGAATGAGCAAATCTTTAATGGTAAAACTATAATGTGTCTGTATGTGTGTGTGTATATACACACACATACTCAGTAGACAGGTTTCATTTCAAAGGGTATGATGGCATCAAGCCATAAACCAACATTTTACTACATGAATACTTGAAACGCTACTGTGAGTTAAGCATTGCTCTGCTGCCCTCTGCTGGTCATTCCATTCAGCAAGCAAATTACAGGGATGCTTTACAGGAAATTGCATTCGCACCACTGCAGTTCAGTTAAATATATTCCCTAAGTAAATATATGCCTGTGGGTTTCTATATTCATGGCAACTTTGTGATATGTCAATTAAACATATTTAAACTAAGAAATATAGCAGCGCAGTACTATTAGGTGTAGCAACAGAAAGTAATTTGACCGGTAGACTGTTGTCTCTTGCTAAATATATATTTATATTATTTGCATTTATTTATTCAAAATGTGTATCATAGAAGCAACACGAATAACATGCCTAAGGATACAGAACAGCTAGTAAAACACTAATACAGCATCAAGCTGGGTAATGGTGTTAAGATATACATAGACAGCAGTGCTGTTTCGTAGACACATAGCACCTAACAAAAGCAATATCTTCTCATACTAATGTGCAAATACAACGTAATAGTTCTGTATAAAAGCAAGGTCCCATATGCCATTCTCTTAACATGATACCAAACAGTGACGGGAAGGAGAAGCATCACCTCGCAATACACAAATGCAATCATAGCATATAACAGAGGTCAGAGGGAGCAACATTAACGCTATACCAGAGCTTATTAACACTTTGCAGTGATCAGGGATTGGTTGTTAATCGTAGGACACACCCAGGTTCAGGGAGTCAAGGTGAGGCCCGATCTGACACAGATCTAAACACAGACAGGTACGGATAAATCCATGCAACCCTCTCACGGTTCACGAACCATGAGTTCACCCGTCACGATTCGCTCACGACAGCCGCGGTCATCGCACTGTGTTTCCATAACGATTCTCAGCTCACGTAACTTTGAGGGGGCCCTGTCAGCTGGTCCGCATGGATTCTAGGCCTGGTAGGAGAGAACCTGCCAAGTGACCAGGCAGAAAAAGCACCAAGCCGGGTGTTCATGCTGGAGCTGCCCAGAGAGAGTAGGGGTGATACAGGAGACACTACTGACTACAGTGAGAATTTGATTGTGCTTATTTAAAAAAAAAAAAAAAAAACTGCAAATGAATCCCCCGTCAGTGTAAAAGGCAGGGCACAACACAGGATTGTTTATATTGTACTTCTCTGTCTGCTTCTGCCAAAGTTATCCACAGTAGTAAAATTTATGGGTAATCAATTGCAGTATTTGAAGATAAAGCGTGACTGGTGATAATAATAATACAAACTGTCAATGCAGTGAGTATTGCTATGCAGATATACTTAACTGGCAGCAAACGGTGAAATATGTGTGCTTGCACATTCATTTCAGGGAATGGCCAGAGCAGAGCACCACATTCCATATCTCCACGTCAGTATTTCTGACTGTGTGAGGAAACCGTTGAAAGCCACTGCATCTCACCTGCATTCATGGGAAATCACTATAGCAAAACCCCAGAAGGAGTAGTGATCAGTTGCTAAAGACTGCTGTTCACTCCACAGAGTGGAAAGCAAGTCAACTGCTAATATGATGAGGACCCCCAGCAGATACAAGCTAAATGACACCCAACCACAACCATCCCCATCCATTAGAGTTTACAGGGTGATGCGCTCTTATACTTGAGGGTGGATGAGCAGGGCTAGGAGATGTTTGGAGTCAGATGATCTGCCTTGGATCTCATTTGGCTGACTCTCATAAGGTGTGTATATATCTTAATTAGAGTAAAATACACCTCTGGAGGGCAATTTTTTGGCTTTGTTTTACAGTCTTCTGCCATTATACTATACATTAGCTCTGTGATGGGCCTTTTTTTGGGCATAATCCTATCTAATTGTGGATGCTGATGCCTAGATTTCATCCTAGATTTTTAACATCTGTGCAGTTAACATGTATAGCATGATCTGCATTGTGCTGATAGATTGATCATGTTTTAATCTCTCAAAACGAGGAAAAACGTTCATTTTATCTCACCATTAGCTAATGACGCACATTGACTGTGGTTTTTTCCCCTCCTCTAAATGGCAAATCTTATATGCGCACCTTCTCCTGTGTGGCAGTAAAATATTGTACCAGGAGAACTCCTTGTTCACAAAATGTATTGTGTAAATGTATTTTATTGTTCTCGTACCGTCACACAGGGTGGTTTGTTCTCTGCTAGTATTTTTGCTTCTGTTGATGATCCCTTTTCACGCCGTCATGTTCTGTTGTTTCCCTGTGATGCGTGTGAAGAACTCTGAGACAGGTTCTTTATTACAAGTGCCATGTCGAGTAAAATCTGTTCAGTCGACGGACTGAGCGCCACAACTGCTGAATGCTATTAACAGTTGTTTTTGATGACCAAACACAGACATGAATTGTGCATGGTTGTCAGCCCAGGCTGAAGAAAATAACCATTTGTTTTCAAAGGCTTAGTGCCACACCTGACTTAAATCCCACAACTTTAATTCGTCGCTTAGTAGCTGTGGGGTATCCATTGACACAGCTGAATATTTATGGGTGAAAATTCGGGCACTTTGCTGAAAGGAACAGTAGTGTCTGGCCGAGGATGTGAAACTGCAACCTTCTGATTATAATTGCGCCCTTTCGTAAATTATAGCATATAGAAACCGTAAAAATACATGGATGATGACACGCGGTAACATTATAAATACAGTGTAAATACATAAATAAGCGCACACACTAGCTGCGTAAATCACATCTCTGACTCACTCCGTTATGAATGCACGCAGTGAATGGTGCCACAGTCACTTGATTCTTCCCTACAGGCAGTCTGCCTTCCTTCTGAGCAGACTCATTCATCCAAGGTATGCAATTATGGGATGCCATTTATATGCAGTATGTGTCAAAACCATGATCCCGTTCAGACCTCAGTGCATCTAATGGCCCTGGGTTTCAGACCGACTTTACCGGGAACAGATCAGTGGCCCTGTGGTCAGAGTGTGTGCTTTGACACCAGAAGGACATGCCTCTAATCCCCAGCTGAGTCATACCAGAGAATGTTTTTCCCTCAGTTATAATTATGAATTTTATTGAAGTAATTTGCTAGTATTCGTGTGTGTCCGTCTGATTAATGTCCATACGATTAAGACCTTAAATGAAAGGGGAAGGCAGAAAAAAAGAGGATCTGCTATGTTATAAACCCATGAGGACTAGGCCCAGTCCATGAAAGAGATAAGGATTACAGGGCTATCATACACAAAACGTTTTACATGACCCTTCCAAGTAAGAATGTTAAATGGTAATGGTATTCTTTTCCTGTCTGCCTGGTGGTAGACAGCTGGATTATAGGTAATGAACCTCCCAATTGGCTGGTGTCTTTCCTGGGGGGATGTGGGGGGGAGGGGGGTTTAGCTGCGCATCAAGCTGCCTCATACCACAGAAATGTGGATGAGCTCTGGGCATTGGAGCCTTCTGCACTCAGACAGGACATCTGTTCCACAGAACTGCACAACTGCATATGAGCAAGCTGTTATACTGTCTGCTGCCAGAAGAGGGAGCAGAGCAAAGGCTAACCCCTGTCCTTCTCTCAGTCTGAACAGCATACAGGAGCTATAAAGCATCACGCAGAGATTCACCGGGAACATGCTGAAATACCTGACTTTGTTAGGAAACGGATGAGTATTCAGGGCAGCTACATCAGCAGCTAACTGTGGTAGACGTGCAGAGCTCCACTGGAGGGCGCTCTAATTACATTTTGTTGTATTGCTTTCCGTTAAGCTGAGGACTCAGCAAGTTTTGCGATTACTTGTGATTAAAAAATAAAGACGGTTGACTAAGATTCAAGCAACAGTATCGTCATTTGTGAATCTCATGTGAACTGACACTCAGCCATTGGTCTATCTACCCTTGCATCCCACGACTTATCTCAGGTCTGACATCCTCATTAGTGAGATAATTATTCAGAAACCTCATTTGGGGCAGGACAGCTGTTAATAACCCATCTGTCTGTTATTTTTCAAATTAACTGTAGGATCACATGAAGATGTGAAAATTTCAGGTCAATGCAGAGATTCTTGCCAGAAGGTCAGAGTAGTATTCCGCATGTACGTATAAAGCTGGGGAAACATGACCAGAAAGTGAGGTTTATCTCCACCCAGCTTATGCAAAGCACTTAACTCAAACAGTCGCGCAGTACCACATATCTACCACAAGAGGGAGAAACTGCACCACATTACACGGCCCTGTTTCACAGTCTTGAGGGAGATGAATTGCTGGACTGGTACTGAAGTGACAGAGGATGCATTGGGGCTATTTATCATGCAGACTGCTGGAAGTAACACTGAAATTATAGTACCATATCCCCTTAGGGGAAATCTAATAGAACAAAAAGCTACACAGCACATAATAATAGTCTGATGAAAGACTACACTGTATAATAGTCTGTGAAAGACTACAGTATGAATAAATTTACATCCACGGTCCCTCCTGAAATAAAGATTTGGGTTTGGGTTAAAATATGATACAAACAGAAGTGTTTGAGTAAGACAGATATAAGTATATCTCTAGATGTACTGTGTAATGTTCAATTTTAAAGTGTCATTTCATGGGGACCTGAAAACAGATGTGTCCTCCCAATAGCTTCAGAAGTGCATCTCACGCAAGTGATTGAATTGCCTTTGGCTCTAAGCTAGCCATATGAAGCATTGTCCCTGTTTTCAGAACTGCATTTCAGCTGACCTTCCAGCCTCCAGCCAATGACCACGTGCGCCTGTCCCGGGTGTGCAGTTAGGAACGGTCTCATCTGCAACCCAGAAGCCAAGGTTACAGTACCACTCTGTCCTTCAAGTGACCTTGATAAGGTGAGAGACCCTGGTGCATACAATAATACTCAAAAGCAGACTCAGGGTCACCGCTTGTTAGGTTTCAGAGCTAAACCTGGCCCTGCAGGCTCTTTAAAACACATCTGAGCAGAACCTAATACCTTATTCGGAATTTTCTTCACGTACAGCAGCAGCTAAAATTTCCCGCAACGGCACAAGTGCGTGAAAGAGCACAGCCTCCTCTGGGAGCGTCAAGTCAAGTGCCTGCCGCACTCAGGACACAGCTCACACAAAGAGAAGAAAAACACGACACCACAAAGCAGCAGCCAGAACGTTCTCATCACCGTCTCTGTTCATTCCCTGCAGCTGCATCGTCTTGAGAAATATCAGCGGCAGCTCAGTGAAGCGAGACCTTGGTGTTATTCTACACAGCGACCACTAGGTGGCAGCAGAAGACCCCGGCTTCAGTACAAGCCCCCTTAATTAGCAGTCTCAGCAGCAGGTCGTTTGGCAGAGTGGACAATGCGGCCGCCCTCATTAAAATTCATAAACTCATTAGCTGCGGGGCACCACAAAGAGAGGGCCGCCTCTGCCCTGTCTTACTGTCCTCTCTGCCGTCTTTTCGGGAGAAGTATTATTCGCCCGAAAGGCAATTTGCTGTCTCAGATTCATACACAGTATAAACCTGCTGACGGTGACGGACCAAACCTGCGTCACACACACCGACAAACCCCCCTCTCAGCCCGACATAATCAACTCACCCGTGTCACAGCGCTTGGGGAAAACGAAACCGCAAATTAGGTGACACCAAATGGACGCCGGCCAGAATAAACAAACTGCTCCGGAGCTGTGTGTCGTGTCGAGGTGGCCCACTGAGCATAACAAATTAAATGATTCATTGGGCTGTGTGGATTATTGCATATTAGCCTGTGCATGAGGAGGATGATCTACCCGAGTTCCAGACCTTAAGCCCACTTAAGAGAAACTTTGTATGGGCTGCACCAGCCCTGAACCCGTACTGCAGGCCCCACGCAAGCACACAGCATTGTGTGCTGCGGCGCTCATTAAAACAGCGTTAATTAACATCCAGAACTCTGAAAGCATTGTGTGCTCCCTTTGAGGAGCGTTTCCCATGATGCCGTGCACACAAATCCCCCCAAAACTGTCCTGTGTGGGCTCACTTAAATACCTCTTCAGCAATAACTACCTCAGAGAAAAGAGGCGCTCACCAAGCACAGCACAGCACAAACAGAGCACCATTAAGTAACAGCTGCTCACAGTAAATACGTACTCCATATACCCCAAGAACTGAAAGAAGCTACAAACTACATTTTAATTTCTTCACCTGACGCACAGCCTTACAGTACCTCCCTGTAAAATATCAATAGCTGATTATACTTTTGTGTACGAATGAAACAGAATATCACAAATATTTTTTGTCTAGTTAAAAAAAAAAAAACTAAAAGAAAAGAAAAAAACAGCATTTGAAAATGAATACACAGTAAAGCGCTGAGGTGGATGTACCACACGCACTAATGAGACGGCAGCAATTGAGGATTGAGAGATAATTGGCCGAAAGAAAGAAACGCTGTCCTTTATTTAGCATTCATTCAGAGCTTCCCCGCTGTCTTGCCTAGTGTCTGCAAGTGGGTCGGGTTCACCACAGATTACATATTCACAACAACCGCTTCATTGCATATCGGAGTCTTATAAATGGCAGCTCTGAATCAAAGGATCATAGACTCGCAGGGGATATGTATAGCCTCATCAGGGGTTCATAGGATATGTGAAGCTCTGTGGGAATTACGAGAGGTAAACTGCAGTTCCTATAAATTGAAAAATAAACTTAATGGTTTTCAACAAATTCTGTAGTGTTGTATCTTGTTTGTTTAACGATATACATAGTTTAGTACATTATTACATCACATTATTGTCATGTAGCATTTATCCAGAGCAACTTACATATGTTACAGCTTTACCCCTTTATATAGCTGGATATTTACTGAGGTAATTCTGGGTTAAGTACCTTGTCCAATGGTACAACAGCAGCGCCACAGCAGGGAATCGAACCAGCAACCTTTCAGTTACAAGCCCTGCTCCTTACCACTAGCCTACACTGCTGCAAAAATAAAATATCAGCTTTGAAAAGTGGGCATGTGATGCTCGAAACCGAGAGACGGCAGCACGCTGGCTGTGAAAGGTTCGGAGCTGCTGCTCTGAAGAGTTATCTGGAAAAACAAGCTGCATTATAAAACACTCTGCCGCGCCACCGCCCCTCCAGCCTCCCTGTAACATCTCCTCCCCGGCTGAGACCTCTCTCTCTCTTCTTATCTGCCAGTTTGGGAGCCCTCGGGGAGAAAGAGCTACACCCTGCCTCTCTTAAGCACCTCCTCGGCCGTTTTCGGCATGTTCCCTGCAATCGCGTGACCCTCCTGATTCTCAAACCCTGCTGTCTGCGTCGTTTAATCAGGTCTGAAGCAGGCGGCTGGGTGATGAGCAGGTTAGAGCAGCCTGTGTGTGCAGATGAGGCTGCTGGCTGGCTCTCTGTCAGTGCAAAAAACGGTCAGTGTTTTTGCCACTCTGTATGAGCAGTTTGCTTTTACATACTCATACACACACGGGCATGCACACAAACACAAATATGCACATGTACGCGCATGTATGCACACACACACACACACACACACACACACACACACACAATTACCGAGATGACACAACCTTCTATCTTTTCTATCTTTGAGAATGTGCTGGAAATCACCTCACACATTTGCAGTTAGGATGCTGTTTGTGGTGAGAATTTTAACAGCCCTCCTGGTGACAGAGCTGTCAGCTCTTACCCTTCATCACTCTCAGAGCGGAGAGCATGCACACACACACACACAGACAAACACACACACACACACACAGACAGACAGACAAACACACACACACACACACACATATACATGCATGTACACACACGTGCCTGCACACTCACATGTGCACGCACACACACAAACACACACACACACGCACACATATACATGCATGTACACACACGTGCCTGCACACTCACATGTGCACGCACACACACAAACACACACACACACGCACACAGTTTTTCCACACTCCACCACCTCTACAGTACTGTTCTGCAGACTCATGCAGCTCCGCCCCTCCTGTTTTCACCACGGTGGTTACCCCAGCCGCCTCTGCTGACCGTTTGCACTGAAAAGAGCGTGTACGAACACACTGCCGAGGACCACGCAGCCCTCAGGGTGGGCTGCCCCTCGGCCCCCTGGGAAACGCGGTCCTAGCACAGATACCTCCCTGCCTGACATCTGGAGAGATACTGCAAGACTGCACAGCCTGTTTTCAGCAGCATGTTCACATGCACAGAGAAGTAGGCTTGGAAAAGGCTTAACCTGAGTATGAGGGAGAGAGTGGGGAAAGCAGTGATGTACAGGCTTAACCTGAGTATGAGGGAGAGAGTGGGGAAAACAGTGATGTACAGGCTTAGCCTGAGTATGAGGGAGAGAGTGACAAAGGAGCAAAAAGATAGAGCAGTGAGAGAGAGCGCAGTCAGAGTGGTCAGAGAGTGGTCCAAGACAGATATCAGAGAGAGAGAGTAGTCAGGCAGAGAGAGACAAGTCAGAGACAGCTGTCAGCCGGATGGCAAGAAAGTGGTGTGTGAGAGCAGTATAAGGGGTCAGATAAAAACATCAGAGAGGCAGTAGTCAGAGAGAGAGCAATCAGAGACTGCAGTCAGAGGGGCGTGAAGGAGTGGCGAGAGAGAGCAGGCAGAGAGACCAGTCAGAGAGAGAGAGCAGTCAGAGATAGTGGTCAAAAACAGCAGTGAGAGAGAGAGCGTGGGAGAACAGTTAGATAGTGACCAAAGCAGGGGGGAATAATGAACGAGTGGAGAGAGGGCAGCCCCATAGCGGAGTGGGTGAGGGGGGGGCAGCGAGGGAACCCCCCCCCCCCCCCACAGCGTGGTATTGCTCAACACTTAACACTGACACGGCCCCTGCGGAGACCCAGAGACGGCAGCTGAGTCACCCCCACAATGACTCAATTAATGCTTAGACACTATCAGGCCCTGTTTGTGGGAGATAATGGCTGGGGGTTTACATAATGGTTAATAATGATACACAACAGTGTTCACGTTAATGACGATTATGATGATATAATGTGATATTTGCCTCCAGTCCGGGGTGAACGGGGAGAGAATTTCTCTGAAAGATGGCACCGGAATGCAATGAAATATAATGTCCTCTAACCCATGCTACTTAAGAAACACTTGAGGTGAGAAAATACAACCAGAGGAAAGCTTTTGGCTTGAATGTACCGTGCATATATAAATCTTTCTCTGGGGCTCACTTCAAATTCTTTAGGAATTAAAAGCACTAAATCAGCTCCAATGTTCCAATGAACAGCTTACACTAAATGTGAGGACGACTGCAGTCCCTATAAATTGAACAATTAACTTCTTGGCTTTCAACACAGACTGTAGTGTTGTGTGTATATATATATAAAAAAGGTTGCTGGTTCGATTCCCCACTGGGGCACTGCTGCTGTACCCTTGGACAAGGTACTTAACCCACAATCTCCTCAGTAAATATCCAGTTGTATAAATGAATAACATGTAAAAAATGTAATTTATGTAAGTCACTCTGGATAAGAGCATCTGCAGAAATGACAGTAATGTAACATTTTAAGTAAAACTACTATTTTTTAAAAGAACAACCCCCATATCACCCTTTTAAGCAAAATATTAGACTGAACTGCCAGATTAATAAGCCACTAAGTGGACTCCGGTGTTACGGTAGATGGAAAAGGTGATTACATCATGTGTCTGATGACTCAGACGAATTTGCAGTTTTCCATATGACACATAGCTGTTAGGTGGGCGCTTGGCTCTCCGTGAAGGATGAGATCATTTAACAATGAGCCGCAGATCTCAGACCGCCTGCCAAGAATGTCACCTGCGTGGCCCAGGATCCCGGAATACATCGACCAATTACACTGACCCATTGTCAATATATCAGCCAATCACAGTCCTCCAGAATTAACATATCCACCATTGATCCACCATTAATACAGTTTTCCATTTTTCTATTGTCAGAGTGTGAGGATTGCTTTTTGGCGTGACAAATAACATTTTCACAACGTCTGTTTCACAACATGTACAAAACATTGCCCTGATGTTCTAGAAATATTAGCACGTTGGCACAATGTCTCAACAACGTTGTTAGGGCTCTTTGCATCAGTGGGGGTGCAGAGACTAAGGGGAATGCAGCTTCAGAGAGTGTTTAAATATTCAGGCATCAGTAATTTGCTAAAACACCTTCTCCGACGCTGTCTAATAACATCACACACAGTAAATAGTCAGTGCATTTTGATCCAGGCACTGTAGATAGCATTACATTACATTACGTCATTTAGCAGACGCTCTTACCCAGAGCGACTTCCAAACAAGCGCATCACTACGCTAAGAGTAGTTATGGAGAAATATTACAAGAGCTAAGCGCTAAACTACTGCACAGTGCTTTATTTTTATAGAAAATAGGGATAGGTAGGATAGATAGAGAGGAAGGTAGACTACAGATACAGCTTGAAAAGATGAGTTTTCAGCTTTATCTCGAAGGCACCCAGGGAGTCTGTTGTACGAATCAGGTGTACGTAACAGGTGGAAAGCACTGACATAAACACTTGAAGAAAATGTTTCCCTGTTGACATTATGAGCTTTTGTTCCTCCAGTAGGCGACTAAGTACTGCTACAGCAGCAGGGCTGGATCACTGGAGCTCTGCTGCTTGGCAGGGCTTTTGCCATTCATATCAATATGAAATATGATCAATGGCTGAATCACCACGCTGCCATACGCACCATCTGCTTCAGCTAAGGAGCCTTTGTAAATGCGCTGTGTCACAGCAGGGAGCCATTGTGTGATGCAGCCAGGACGTACAGATAAACAATGAACATCGCAATCAATATCCAGAGATGTGATTTAAAAAAAAAAGACTCCTACGAGGTGATACATTCCCACTCGAAAAAGTCTGCAAAGTCATCAAGACTAGAAGTGTCATCAATAGATCTAGTCTCTTGTCTTCATCAAATCAGGTCAGAGGGCACTTTATTGTGATGTCATCCCACCCTCACAGAGATGGAATGGAACAGCACACAATGTGAGTGGCATTAGGAATGACGGCAGGTTATGCTAACGGTCTTTCTCCCCAAAGACTAATTTTCAAAACCCTGAAAACCCTTTTGCGATACTTTTAGTCATCGACTGATAGCGTTCCTGCAAGCCTTGTTGAACAGTAGCCTTTACCACTATAGGGTTAAATGTGTTTCAATGCTCAGATTCCTGTCAATTCATGTAATAAAATGTGCACTATACACACACTCTCTCACACACACACACACACACACACGCACATATGTGAGTATATAGATCTCTGAATCAGTATTAAAAGTAATAGATTGAGCCAGAGCTTTATGAATGGTAATGGACATGGTACATTGTGTACAGAAAGCACAGATCAACACCCCTATCTACAGACACACAATCATAAAAGTCATAAATACAGCTGCCATAGGACACATTTCATCTCTGTTATGAGCCCGTTCTCCTCTCTCCCTGGGACATAATGGTAGCTGCTGACCTGAGATCAGGCAGGACTGTGGGCTGGAATGGGTAGTATGCGCAGCATCTACAAAGCCAGGGAATGATTCCATCACAGCCTTACAAGAGGCTCAGATAGTCTGATCTGTGCTGTTCATCTGCCCCTGTGAGGTGGCATTACATCCTTCTTCTGTTCCTCGCACCCTGGACTCCACTACAGACCCTTCAGTCTGTTCTCATTGGAGACCCAGCACCCACAAGCAATGGGTGTGTGGTCAGTCAGCGACTATGGAGACATGTATTGCCTGAGGAAATTGTTCTGGCCATAAATTATGCATATATACCCCCCACGCACCCACCCCTCTAGACACACACACACACACACACACATACACATATATATATATATATATATATATATATATATATATATTATATATACATACATACACACACACATACACGTGTAAACACACAAATACATGCAGTGCAGACTTAGGGGCTGGTAAACTCGCATGTCTTTTGTGACGCTACCCAAAATAAAAGATCCAAAACAAAATGAGCTTCTTTCACTCGGATGTAAGTCATGAGCAAAGTGAGGGGAGAATTCTAGTTGACTTGGAAGTGCAGCCAAGTCTTGGCAATTCAAGAACAGTGTAATGTCTGCACACTCACTGTGTAGAAGGTGCATATCACCGGCATGTAGTCTTCACATAGAGGCTGATTCTTTACCACCAGTGGCTGTTACAGTCCTGGCTATGCTGGTTGGTTTAACATTTTACTGCATTACATTGAATATTTTATTTCTCATGAGGAGTTGCACTGCTCTCCCTCTGTAATGATGTGCAATCACAACCATTACTATGATTGCACATCAGTGATCAGTGACTAGTGATATCAGAGCTAGTCGGTGGTTAGTGTAATGTGGCATCCACACACATAAAAGCACTTATCCTTGGCAGTGTGATCAGAGATCAGTAAAACCGGCTTTGCCAAATATGTTTTATAATAGCGAATCCAATCATGACTCCAATACAGCCGAGAACAAGCTGCAACTTAAGCATGGCAGAAAGGGTTGGCCCCAGTCCAAGGCGTCTATTTGAAAAGCATTGTACCAGCGCTGTAACTAAATAAAAGCCAACAAGCATTGACTCTTCAGAATTGATGGCTGCAAAGTTTTGACCTTGTGGACACTATAAATGGCTCCGGCTGTCTCATTTGTTCTGGTCGGCCTGCAGCTCCAAACGCCGTGAGAATAGAAATCCATCAGGCGGATGAAAGGCCTTAAAGCCTGGTTTCCATTCTGAGCGAGAGTAGGTGGAGAGCCCTGGGTGCACGGAAGAGCTCGGTTCTTCCGAAACATGATTTCTCAGCGGTTCTAGCTGAATGCATGATGGGTTTGAGAACGTTCCTTTGACAACCAACATGGAAAACAACTGAAACAAGGGAAAGACTGACACAACCCTGTCCATCCATGTTCAATGGACCTCATGGAAACATATTCAGGATAACACTGCATTCTGGGAAAACATCAAACAAGACTATTTTCTGGCAAAAATGTTTGCCTCCTTTTGCCTTTTGATCTAGCGTCCAGGATCCGGTCTAGTCAGGTTGCACATGTTAACTTGTGGTAGGGCTTGAATAGTGTTATGCTCATACTCGCTCATTCATGAGTGTTAGTCTCATCTGACAATGTTGCTCATTTAACCTGAACGGATACTTACGTTCTATTGTGCTAGACATCCCTCTGGATAAGAGTGTCTGATAAATGAATGTAATGTAATGTAATGTAGGCTAATGTGTCTTCTGATGCAATAGATGACAAAGGACTTGGGACAGTGCAAAGGAGTTAGTTTACCGGACTTTCCAGCAACCATTTTGAGAAGGATGTGAGAAGTCAAAGAGAGTTATGTCGTTAAACCATATGTTAGAAGATTGCAAAAATCCCTTGAGGGAGGTCCTCACAGAGCAATTAATCACATAATACCCCAGTAATCAGCAACGCAACATAAGCCAAATTAACTCTGCAACTTTTTATCGTTCTGACCCGCTCCTCCAGATATGGTAATTACACTGCAGGACAAAAACTTCACGGACCACCAAAACTGAATACTGGGGTTATTGTTCCCCCTGAATGCTGGCAAGCAGGGGAGTAATTGAGTAAGGACAGAATTTCCCCAAGCTATATTGCATGAATGAGAAATAAAATTATATTATAATAATACCCCATAAAATTACTTTTTCATTGTGAGGTTATTATAAAATTGTATCTCAGCCCAAATCTCCTTCCTGCTTTCCTACGTTCCTGTTGTGTTTGTCAAGCAGCCAATTTTTTTTTCTTTCTCTGAACGACAAAAAAAAAATATGCTCTGACATTTTCAGAATAACAAAAAAAACGACCTGCCGCTGTTTCCTTCTTCTGACGTTTGGAACGCCTGCATTTACCTTCTGAACACCTGTGGATTCATTTGCATGAGTGCTCAAATCAAACATGGCAACCGTCAGCGAACACACAAATCACACTCTGAGTGTGCTTCCGTCTGTTTTGCCCAAACACACTGTACATAGTCAAGGGTTACAGCAAATCAAAGCACAACAGTTCTGGAGAACAGTGTTTGAATTCATAAATGTATGTGTATTTCCTTTTTTTTTTAACAGTATCTTTCTACATCTGCACTTGTGCGAGGGGTGAAGCCGCTGACTGTAGCTGAAAGGAGATGACAAACTTAGATATGTCTCTCAATGAGCATCAACAGCAGTAGACTAAGCCAGAGCTTTATGAATGCTTTACTGATTTGCTGCCAACGTATCAATCTTGACATATTGCAATATGATCTAACAACACCACTTACGGTTGGTTAATCCCCTATGAATTAACAAACACCATCACATCATTTCAAGACACCTGCCAGCCTCATATGTGCAATATGAACAGGGATTATCACTGTTACACATGGAAGAATGTGTGTATTAAATCTGCAAAAAGCACACTTTTATAGCGAGTTTTACTAACAAACTCTCTGTTTCACATCAAATTTATCTTGCTCACAAAAGCACATTGGATCCTGTCAGACCCAAAATGAGAAATATCTCTGAAATCTGACAGACCGCAAACATTTCATAGGACATTCATGTCCTGTTTACAAACTGGTGTGTAAAAACTCTAAGTCCTTTATTATTAAGGGGATTGATACTTCCATTAACTGTTTCTAAAGAACAAGAACAGGCTCTTAGAAGACAGCATGACCAGCGTTACTTGCAAAAGCAAAGTACTGGCATCACGTTGACGCACCAAGCCATAATGAACCTGTTGTCTCCGTTTTGAGCGGCAGACATAAGCAGCGAGGAGCCGAGGTGTTTGATGTGTAAATTCTGGGCCCTGTCTCCGCAACTTTGATCTGCTCAACAGAGGGCCCTCACAACGTGGATGAAGACTTGATTGAATTCCCCATCGATCTTTTGAAGGAGCGGACCCACTTCGCGCCGCAAGAGGATTTACTTAGCGAAACAACGACGGGAAAACACGCGGATTCGTTCCCCTGTCAGTGTGGTAAACGGGCTGCCGTGGGGGCTTAGTTTTTGTAAATAATCACCCGCCAGACATTGAAATTACAATTTTCTCACCTGGTCTCATTCATTTTCATTCATAAAAAAAAAAAATCATTCCACCCATAAAAAGCTACAGCACAGACAAAATAACTAAGCAAACTGAGAGCTCCAACAAGGGCCGTAATCCATTTTGAACAAGGCGCAGAATACACTACTCTATGCTATATAAAAACATGCACACACACACACACACACACACACACACAACACATTCGATAGTGTGTGCTGCTCTAAAAGTCTCTGCACAGCTCTGAATCCTCTCTGGTGTGTGAAATGCCCGGCTAATATTCCACAGACAGTTTGCATTCCTCAAAAATGGAATGGCTCGTGTTTCATGAATGACAAAAATTCAGTTCATTCATGAAAAGACGGTGACGTCACAGAGGTGCCAGTGTTGCCTGGCAATGAGAGTGACAGCCTTGAGGCCTTGAAAAGGGATCATTGGCCCACGGAGGTCCACTGAGAGTGCACTGAGAGCCCAGGAAGTTCAAGGAGGCGGATCTCAGATACAACCCCCGAATGGGTCCGTTACATTGCAGATATATAGAACAAGCTGAGTGGATCCATTACATTACCGTCAGATACGGCCATATGAACAGTGCCATTACATAACTGTTAGATACAGCCACCTGAATAACATAAAGGAAGGTGTGGTATATTACATTGTTACTTTGAATCAGTAGATGGCGCTGTGACATGGGATGTGAATGTGAAAGAGGAAAAAGAGGTATGCAAAACATGAACAAGTAAAAAACATGCTCTCCAGGAGCCAGCACACTCTGACTTCCTGTTTCCGTTACTTCCTGGTGGGACTAATGGCTTCTGTATTTACACCGATGTTCTGGGGAGCTCCGGTGATAGAACATTTGTTTCCAGAGTACAGAGACACCAACTTCATTGCAAAGAGCACAGAGGCTGCCGCTGTGTCACAGACAGTGTCTGGCAGTGAAATCCATGATGTCGCAATCAATGAGCGCAAATTGGGCGTGGTAGAGTCCGTCACAGCGCAAACCGCAGAGCACCAAGCAAAGTGAGGGGAACAGGGACAGGAACCATGCGAACAACGACTCACAGCTCCATAAAGCTTCCCCAATCTTCGCACCAGCCTACGTTATAATTATGGTAATATTAATAGTCTACAATTAAAGTAATCACTGTAATACCAGGAGGTGAGTCACTGGAAGGTGGCTGGTTTCTCCTACTTAGAATCTGAATATGAATCTGAATCTGTACTGTGTGAATGCTGGGGTGGGGAAGAGGACAGTAACCAGTAGGTTGCAGGTTCAGTTCCCTGGAAGGCCCCAGCTCAAGCAGCTTAATTGACGCTGCTTCAGTAAATACCAAGCTGTGGAAATGAATGACATGTAAAAAATACAATCAACGTAAGTACACCTGGGCAAGGAAGATCTGCAAAGCAAACAAATGATGTATGTAATGTATTAGGTATTACCCATAATTACAGGTGGAAGTGAACATGTTTGTGCTCATTTGAATTATTATTTTATTTGCTAATACAGTGTTAGCACCATACATAGCCCTGGAAAGGGGTAGCAGCTAAAGAGTAGAACAATTAGAACAGTCTCACTGATCACGGCCTGATTGATTAAACAACCTGGGGCCAGGCTGAAGCGATCCTGTTTAGCCCCGATCAAATCCTGCTCAGTTTGCTCCCAGAATAATCGTGTCTGCCGCAGAGGTAACCCAGGTTTTTCCCTGCACCAGGACGTGCCTTGTAAGTTCCACACAAGCAGGAGGGAGGGGGGGGGGGGGAGGGGGTTGAGGGTGCGGGTTTGTATTCAACTCTGGTGCAGAGGCTGACAGATGTCCCTCAGCCGTGACGATTAGGGGCCCGCCACAAACACAGGATGCGGGGACAAACACTAAAATGCACTGACGATCATGCAGAGATCTCCACTACCAAAGCCTCTTGCACACTGTAGAGGGAGGCTCAAATATCCAGTGGGGCATGCAATCAGAACCCGTTGGAACCACACTGCGCTCAGATCTTAGTCAGAAAAAAGCTCAGCGAAGTGCGAATGAGACAGAAACCCTGCGGTGATGTAACTTCTCTGAGCATGTTCCAGAAATAAACCGATAAATTACAATGCTGCGTTGCTTCCCTGATATTCTCACCTATTGTATCTCATTTTGAGGGCTTGAGAATTCTCTCTGGAAGGGCCAAAGCACTTAAATGATGGGCAATAGAGACTTTCCTGATGATGAAAGATCACAAACAATTTGCTAACACAAACCAACGCCTGGAGAACAAGCTGGTTTTCAATATCTGTAAAATATATCTGGAGGTTTAATCCCTGATTTTCGATATAACTTCTGAATTGCACACATCACCAGCACAATATACTGTAGGAACACAGACACGGGAGCGGAAAATAACAGCAGTGGACTAACTCTGCTCTCTAAGGGGCAATTCTGGGTATTTCATTTTTAAAATCTTCCATAACAAAATAAATAAATACACACAGACAAATGATGTGAGGGAGGTTTTCTTATTCCTGCTCAGCATCAACCCTTTTATTCTAAAGATCTACATCTTCACAATGCTAAGGGAGCTCAAACTGTGATCCAGATGCAAAGTCTTATTAGTATAGTATTAGTATTCACCAGCTGCCCCTAATTTCCTCAGAAAAAGTGAATGTGAGTTACTGTCTCTGAAATCGGTGTGCAAGGGTTGCACCATTTGTCTAGCTATATTGATTGCATTCTCAGAGTTGGAGAAGAAATCAGAAGAAATCAGACTCTACAGTCACATAAGGAGGATGGCACAGGAGCTGCAGAGGTGGATTGTGGGATAGCGGTGTCACTGCACAATTTCTAATTACTGAGCTGGGCTGCATTCCATGTTCCCACTTATATGTAACACTGTCTCAACATTGATGTAACATTCTGGCAATGTGACAGCATTTGTAACACAGTACAAAAGACAGAGTGAGGACATTATATTTGCTAGGATGCAACAGAGAGCTGTAGCCTCATTGGTGCCGGGGCGAACAGCTGGGTACATTACATGGGGGTGGAGTTTACCATGGGGTTAGCCATTGATTTCTGAACGCTGCATGTTTGACACGTTCTGACGCAGGCTACAGTGCAGGGAACCATGAAAGGTTTCTGTTCAGCTTCTCTCCTGTTCCAGAGAGCTCTGCTTGTGAGTCAGCTAATTTAGTTTTCACTCACAGGTGCAGCTTAAGCCCCCCCCCCCCCCCCCCCCTTCTTTAAGTGACGTTCACAGCACTGTCTTTTTGTACTTCTTGGAACGGCACCAAGACTGGTACTGATGTCCACCCTCTGCAATGCAGGTTGACTTACTTATTCTACTTGAATCCTGTTCAGCAGGCAAAAGACGGTGGGGACCAGCACACTTTGTGGGAAAGGAATCTGGCATCTCTGCCACTGTACATGGACCCTGGCAACGACCTCCTTTCCAATACAGATGCAGTTGGGAGTACAGTATGAAGCATATGGTGACATCAAAACAGTTAAGCAAAAAGGGAGAGATTTAATGAACTGGATGATGGGATACAGCATTAACTGGGTTCAAACAAGCAGCTCATCTCTCACTGTATTCAAGGATTCTCCTGTACTGTAATGGAGATACTAGACTGTATGAATTTTCCCCTGAGTGGTCTGGAGACGCAGCACAAGAGAAGGAACAGAAACGTGTTGTGCAGTTGCCAGATGTGTGCCTCAAACATCATCAGGATCCTTAAGTCATTTCCAACAATTACACCACCTGGCGTATAGATGTGACGGGAGGGACATCGGGGCATCCCAGACACCACTCTAGAAGACTGCTGCCACAGCTGATCTCAGGTCAGTCGATCCCCATCAGGGCATTGGCATCGACCCCATGGTATACATTAATCCTGACAGCTGTGTACAGCTATCTGTCCAGGAGTTTGAGGAACAAATGTTTTACTTCATGTATTTCTGTGCTTCTGCACGCAAAACTGTTTGAAAATTACTACTGTGCTTGTACAGAAACCGGCAAATGAATCATCATGTGCAAAGTAAGGCCACAATGCTTTCACTTTACAGACTTCCACCTTTGCAGGATGAGACAGCTCATCTTTTCTTCTTCCTTGGTTTTAATCAACAGCCACAATATAGGTGAATCGAAGGAAAGATCAGGAACCATAGCAACCGTTTACTTTAAGGATTCCTCACCTTCCCGACACATTTACAGTCTGCCCTCTTACTCAGTGGTTAGTTCCGAATTCTGAGACAGACGGCGTAAGGCCCCGCGCCATTTGTTGGAAGACAGGGTGCATCTGGCTCTCCATTAGCATGACCAACTCCTTTCACCTCTGAGGCTGAGAGGCAGAGCCAGACATGCACCGACACTGTGACTCCTACAGCAGTTCACTTACAGTCAGACAGACGCAATCAGGGTATTAAATATGAGCAGGCCATGATGAAAGTGCAGTTTGCAGATGCTGTGTGTGTGTGTAAAAAGCCACATTGAGACTGGAGCAGTCTTACGGTTTTATCTTTCTTTCCCTGAAGTGTGTATGACATAAAACAGCTGCCTGAGTCGGAGATTTCGGATACGAAACGAAAGCAAGTAGATCTCATTAATGTCAACGCAACGCAGGGGTGCTAACATAGTCAAAGCATTGTATTACATCACAAAGCGATCTTCACGGGTTCAGGATCACATTCACCTATACCACAATCACATAGTATATGGCTAAATCCAGTTTGTTGAGAGGTTATTTAAACCTCTACAACTAATTGCAGCTGGAGGTTCTAATACGTTTTTATGTATAATTTCCTTAGCAGAAATGCTTATTCAGGGTGACATACATACATTTTCACACATTAGCCATTTACAGAGTTAGATATTCATTTAAGCAGTTTAAGAACCTTGCCCAAGGGTAAGCAAAGAGCTCTCCAGCAAACCTACAGTCTGCCTACAATTACATCACAAAGTCATGATGCATTCAGTAGAGTAAACAGCAGTCCGTTTGCCAAATCCCTCCTCTATTTGTGTAAATGGCACAGAGCTCTTGTTTTGGCTGGCCCCATTTTAAAAGTGCGGAAGATTAGGGTAAGCAAGGGGATTTGCGTGGAGCTAATGGCTGTAAGTTCATCAGAATTCAAAGCCCTTAGGGTGACCCAGAACGGCCACAGATTCACTGCTCAGCATGCTGTCGACCAGGCAGACACCAGGGGAGCACAGCTGGCCACAGCTGCACTGCCTGGCAGATTTAACATTCGGAGTATCAATCCATCTGTCTAGAGGCTTCCTAACGGAAGGGAAAAATTGTGAAAAGCAGCCTGAGATTCCGAACCCTTCCCCCTCCCACCTCTTTGGTGAAAGCTATTTCTGTACAGACTCCCCCTAGTGGGTGATTTGTGATACGACCACAGCTTTACTGCCTCACACATGCAGCGGCTAGATGTTCTTCAGTTTTGACACCATTACATTACTGCCCAAGGGTACAGCGGCAGTGGCCCAATAGGGACTTGAACCAGCGCCCTTCTGGTTACAGGTCTTGCTGTTCTGTTCCTACTGCTTAGCTACATTGCCACCCCGTTGATCCTGGTTGTGGATCAGGACCAGGTCAAAAATGACCCAGCCAAGGTGGCCCTTCTCCTCGAGTGAAAATTTGAAAGGAAACAGACCGGTCATTTTCTAAACGTCCTCGTGGACGGACGGACAAGGCAGACGCACCGCTCCGAGCCAAACTCAACACCCTTGCGCGACTGAAGTCTTAGTTTCAGTTCCAGCTAAACTAAAAGCTAATGAGACAATAGCAAAGCAGACAACCTGAACAGTCAGATCCCACGCTGCTGCCAACGGCAATCACAGTCAGAGCTCTAACAACCACATGCTGTGCCATCGCGTGGCAGATACAATTAGGGAGAAACGGCCAGCGCCGTTAACTGCCCCGGCACCGGAACGGACACGCACCATTAAACGCGTGAACTTTGATGTCTTGCGGACAGGAAAGCGAGAGAATGAATCATCAGAGCTCGTGCTGGCCGGTCCTAATAATTCAAAAGCTGCTGGCGTTACCCTGCTCCCCATTGCTAGCACTGTGAGTGCACCTACAGTACCTGCTAAATGCTTGGACAGACCTACTCATAAAAGGGGCTTTTCTTTATTTTTACTATTTTCCACATTGTATAATAATAATAAAGCCATCAAACTATGAAATAGCACTATTATGCTATTTATGCAGTGACCAAATGCAGTGACCAAAAAAAAGTGTTAAGCTAATTAAAGCTATCTTATATTTTAGATTCTTCAAGGTAGCCAAAAATTTGTTTTTAAATAAATTTTGTTTGGGAAGAAATTCATACATAGGCATCGCTTCACTATTTATATTTGTCAAAGAAACAAATTTCAAGCATTTAGGCATAAGTCTTTAGATCGAAATGTCTTTGAATGCATGTTTCCCATTGACTCAGTCAGATGTGCCTAAACTTTTGACTGGTGCTGTATACCAGATCTGATATAGAGAGACTCCCTTGCATATGGGGAGCGTAGCTGGCAGGGGCGTCGGGCTGCAGGCACACTGCAGTACTCTGGCTTCATTAGGAGTCTCTGCAGTGTTTTTGCACTGATCTCGTGTTGCTTTTCTGACCCACGCCACGCTTCAGGATTCCTGTCACAGCTGGCTGCTCTAATAATCTCTCTGCATCAACAGCAGGGCTCACCGCGTGGCTGTGAGAGTCATGGCGATGCCCTAAGAGTCAGAGCACCATCCCGCGAGTCATCGCACTGCCCTATGAGTTTGTCTTAAGAGTCATGGTACTGCCAAAACAGTCAGGGCAGAATTCTGACAGTAATGCTACTGTGTTAAGAGTACTATCCTAGGAGTCATGGTGCCACCTTATGGGTCATGGTGCTGTGCTAAGAGTCTTGGCACTGCCATGTGAGTCATGGGGCTATCCAAAGAGTCAGGGCAGAATGCTAAGAGTCATGCTTCTGTGCTAAGTGTCCTTTGCTAATAGAACTGTCCTATGAGACACAGCACTGCCAGCTGAGTCATGGTGCTCTCCTGAGAGTCATGGTACTGTTCAAAGAGTCAGGGCAGAACGCTAAGAGTCATGCCACTGTGCTGTCATAACACTGTGCTAAGAGTCAGTGCATCGTGCTAAGAGTCGTGGCATTTGCGCTAAGCGTCAAGGCACTGCCCAGAGAGTCAACACGCTGTGAGGTAGCTTCAGGGGCACTCGGCTACAGAGTGCACAGCCAGAGTGGATCGGCGTTTCTGTCACTCCCCGTCAAGAGGAGCTCATCAAGCACAAGCCTGAGAGACAAAGAGACAGACGCGAACACAAACATACAAACACCGCTGGGAGTTCATCCCTTCGCTTAGCTTTCGTCCCAAGACATCTGCAGGCACAGCGGCTCCGGCAGCCAGCAGACACGGCTGCCCATCATTCAAAAGTAGCCACCGGCACCGGGCTGCAAACGTATCCCACCTCGGGGAGCTCACAGTTAATCTAACCCAATTGGGATGAAATCAGCTGTGCTCGATGCAATAGGCCGAGGAGGACAAATTGAATTTTGGACTTCTTTTTTTTTTTTTTTTTTGCCACCGCTTTGTGTCACCATGTAATTGGATGCTAAAGCTTTGCTGCTGGAGCCATTCAGAGTGTATTAGCATTTTCCCAGAATAAGCAGCTGGATAATCCACTGGGTTGAGTGGTGTGTGCGCTAGCCTCAGTGAGCCGGTGTGCTCGGCTCCACGGCTGACCGGTAATTATGTAATGAATTCAGCCGTATGAAAAAATGAAACAGGACAAATCTCCATGGCTTGACTCGTAGCAAAAATATGAATATCCCATATCTGAAAATGTTGCACAACTTTGATATGAGAGCTATGAGAGCAAGTGCCCCCTCTCTTTAAAAACACCATCACCCCTGCAAATCACTTTGTTCCATTGGAGTGAAACACAATATATTATTCAGTAACTCTTTTCCCTCTGTTTTGTGTGTGATTCATCTTCTCAAAAGTCAAACTACATTGAAGGACCCTGAGGATAATGGTACTTTACCTTGCAGTTATAATTGAACAAGAGTCTCTAACTGGGGCCTGAAATTAAGTTGAAATTAAATCCGTGTGTGCAATGAACCCCATGGGAAGTATTGTCTTGGGCTTACTGACCATGCTCCAGGTCAATGGCCCTCATGAGGCTTGGTAGATCCAACCAAACACTTTCCCTGGGGTTTACCTGGTTATAGCATCACCCTGGGTGCCTTGTAAGATACTGAAATAGGAAAGTGTGTCATGTGTTTTGCTGTTTTCAGTAAGTAGGGCCTCACAGCTGGGGTAAACAGGAGACCATAACTGCACAGTCCACGAGTGACTCAGTACCGGTCATTTGCTCTAGTACAGGGATCTTCAACTATTTTGTCACAGTGGTCAGATTACAGAAAGATCTGCAGGCTAAACATGTTCCACGTGCTATGTATAAAACAATGTGCAAATAAGTATGATATGTATGTGTACAGACAGCACAGGCATATTCAGAAAGTATGCATAACTATTTTATCACACTCAGAATAGAGCACCATCATTTCCTTCTTTTTGATTCTTATGTGTGGTAAGTGATTACATTTGAAGAGACAAACGCTTATTACAAATGCATATTAGAAATTAAAATAATTTTTGAAAAATTCATATTTTCAATTAATGATGGTTAATAAACCGGAGGAATTAAGAATAAACCAACATATTGCCAAGAGAGAAAAAACGCTGTTGCGCTTACTCTCGACTCCAGTGTCACAGATGGTCAGAATAATGTTATCAGGCTGTTCCAAGTAATCACAGTTTTGAGGCATATAAAAACCATTTTTATCAATCAATGACCAAAGGGTTAACAGCAAGCCCAGGGGCACATTGGGTAACTGGAACGTTGGCTGAAACGCTCTACTGAGGTACAAAGTGCCAGCGGCCATAGAAGTGACTCAGAATGTATGTAAAGGACATCTGAAAAGACCATAGACGCTCCATTCAGTTGAATAATTCATCAAGTGGCACAGTATAGGATTTCTTTATCTGTACAGTGTCTTTCACGAGATCCAGAGGGAGGGACTGACAGATCATGCTGTCTGTCATGCTTTTGTCCACCGATAAGCTCTAGACAACATTAGTTTTTTTATAGTCATTATATTATTGTAATGCTGATATCATATTTTCTTTAAGGGTATCATGTATGCAGATATTAAGCAGTGTGACATTTTTTTTTTTCATCAGATCATTAAAATCACAAACGAATGGCCATAATCACACATTGCTGCATCTGCGAAAACTGCCGCATCGGCTACTGTACAAACACTTTGAATGACTTCCCGTAATGAAGTTACGCTCCGATCATTATGCATTTCCTCGGGAAGGCGTTAATAATCAACATCGATATGCTTTGTGATGCTTATTTGCCTTCGCATCGGGCTAGTATAAACCGCAGAGACCTTTCCCTAACCTTCCAGCGGGCGCGCTTCTGTGGGGTAATGATTTCTCATTAATCCAGGCAGCGTGAACTGTGTCTGGGATTCTGATGATTGCATCCGAGCAAATTGATCTCTGACCTTGTTTCCAGACAAAAACCACGCTCAATCTGGTTTCCCGGTGACGCGGCGTGCTAAGTCTCTATACAGCATATGCCGTGGTATTAGCGAGGCATGCATCGAATCAATGGGACGTGGAGAAACCGATAAAAAAGCACAAGAACTAAACCCCTCTATCATATACGTTATGGCCCTGCGATTGCCTGGCTGTACACTGTAGGCGCCTGTAAAGAAAACAAGGCGATTTTATTTTCAAACCCGCTCCTCGTGTCCTTGAATGAATTCCTCAGTCATGCCAAAGAGCACACCTTAGTAGGCCTCCTCGGTTAACAATCAGTGTGATGTTAGACTTGAAGTTCTAAATTGTAGACTTCTCTTTCAACACACACACACGCACGCACGCACACCTCTTTATTTCTGTGTGATCATAAGCAACATTACGTGAAATCCTGCCATGGTTCCTGCGAAAACGCAGTCCAGACCCGTTTAGCTGCAGTGCTTTTGACGAGTGAACGCACTAGCGGCAGAAAAGGGACTTCAAGTAGGAGGGCGTGTGCGTGATGTAATGCAGTTGATGTGATGTCTTCTAGCGTCAGCACAACGCTCCCGTGTGTGCGAGTGAACGATCATCTACCGCTGTGTGCAGACATACAACCGTTGCAAAAGGAAACGTGTCCTTTTACGATTACCCAAGATTTCTCACCGGGTAGACCATACTCATAGCGTGCGACACTAGTCTACTATGAATCATATCTGTGAAGAAACGCCTTGAAATAACTGGACAATGCAATTCAAAGTCACTTCACGTACACAGTGGCCGATGCGGTGTAGTAACCGTTTCAGAACCACGGGATGGTGAACAGCTCCGTTCTCGTGTCAACCGCACGTCAGGCCGATGCTCGTTTGACAGGATTTGAATCAGGTTATTACATAATGTCAGACAGACTGCATTTAACCATATGAATATGGGCAAAAGAGAAGCAACTTCAGTGATCATAAGGGCTAGGTAATGTTATAATGATATCACTAGCCACTTTCCCGAGTAACAGCAGTTGCCTAAGTAATAGCTCTGGGTTTCGTTTCAATCTACAGCAAACAAATGTGAAAGCTACAGTACACTGACTCAGACATGAAATTACGCAAAGTCACTATGGCAACAAGGGATGCAATATGGTTCTAACTTGTGGTGCAGTTTGTAAAATACGCAGCCAGCTACCTATGACAGCGTTTTAATTTCGGAGTCATACTCGGGTTTAAATGTCACTGCATTTTAATCCAGCACAATTACAAGAACTGTTATCGCAGCACTGCACTTACAAACAGTGATCCGTGCAGTACAGGTCTCTAACACCTTGCTGAAGCTGCTAGATCATTCTACGGTGGCTCCAGATTCAGCTGTCAACCGTAATTCAAATGTCACCGTGAATGCGTAATGGAATTAGAATTTGTAGCCTCTGTCGGAAAATTAAACTTCACACGCTGAGGATTCCGTGTCCTGTATCACAGCCATAACAGTGATTAATATTGCCCCTTCGCTCAATAACCCGCTGCTCGAAAACCCGCCCATTTTGCAAGCTTTATTAGAATACAGTAGATTAAAACATGAATTCGAACCCGTCTAAACACCATACAAAATCTTAGTCAATTTCAAATTCACTCTGAAATTTAAATCCGTCCCTCCTTCTGGATCACTCGCAGGCACACACACACACACGCACACACGCACACACACACACTTCACTGTACGAATAGCTAGATAGCTCAGCCACTGCTCTGATCAGCCATTCTTAAAATTCCTTCAATGTATGAAACCACAAAAATTCTTAATTTATTAACTTTGCCACTTCGTTTAAAGAATAAAACTGAGGGTAGCCTCTTACCCGGCTAATGGGACATACATCGCACACTGTAGAGGATGCTCCATAATTTGGAGAAGCACACGTGCGCTCCTACCTGTCTGCAGGTTGAAAGAGATCCTGGCCTCGGCGAGGTAAGGGGTATCGCTCTTGGACCGGACTCTCCTGATGGGCCGGCGGTCTATTTCGTCCTCCGAAGAGGCCGCCATTAATTTGAGCGAGGTCCAGTGCCGACAGGCCGGCACAGAGAGACGCAGAGCCACGACCGCTCTCTGAAAAACACCGGAGCGTGCTGGAGAAATAAAACAGAGAACGCGAAAGCGGAGATGATGGAGACAGCACGGCGCGTAGCTAAACCCCTTCGCCCCCCCCCTTTACAATGACAGGCTCAAAGCGTAGCAAAGAAAATTAGGCAAACCCGCCCCCTCTGCTGGTGTGAACCAAGCACACGCGACAATTACGACCGCTGGATATGGTACATCATGTCACATTATTTTAAGTGACAATTTCTTTTTAATTAATGGAACTTTGGTTGTTAAAATGATTTCTAGATGCAATCTAGCATTAGCTTCATTGTTACTTTGCGAGAATATAATGTCAAGGTTTGTTTAAATGGAGAAAAATAGGCAAGTGAATTCAGAAAGAATTTAAAGCTAGCTACATTTCTAAATTATAATATCAAAGACAGCAAACATGTTAGTGTAACTTGTGGTTTTTGGTACACCACTCCCCTACGGACCTATGATCAAGTGTCAGTAAGAGGCCATAGGAAATTTTTAAGCCAGTGTAAACAAATTTAAAACAAATATCTCTTACGATATGATTGATTTTATCATATACTTAATTTGAGGTACACGTCAATACAAACTCTGCAAAATATGACAGCATTATATAGGGCCGTGGGTTAATTGGGAAATCAACTGATTAACTGGATGCCATAGAGGCTACGTTAATCCATGTATCATTGCAGGTGTAACGTTCTTAACGCATACGTTTGCAAAACGATACAGAAACAATATCACGATAGCATACATATTTAACTTATATTACTGTATTTTATCGTTTGAGTCATCAAAGGAACAATGCACAGAACAAGAAGCAGATCAAAGCTGCAAGTCTGTCTTTTGCTCATCTCTTTCACCTTTCGCTCCTCGTCACTAGCATTGTTGGCAGCTGATTCAGCATTGCGTCTACGAAAGAGCGCTCCAAAATGCTTGCCGGTCTGCGCTTAACAGAAAAACGAGTTTTCTTTGGGATTGTCGCCACCTTGTGGTCAAGTAGCCTGCTACACTGGTGACTGGTTACATTGTGGACGCGAACCCGTCCATGAAATACAAACGTGGAGTTTCGCAAGAGGCTGTCTGCACACTGAATATGATTATTTTGTTCAGTATAGTATTAACTATGAGCAAAACAATTTATGAGCAAATAAGGGCAAGCAGTCACCCACACCCAGAGCTCAAACATTTTAAATGCCGCGTGGGAAAACTTTTTGAAGAGCTTTTCGGCGATAACTGAATATTTTATGTACACCAAACCTTATCAGTTAAATGGTCCCAAACATGGAACGTTTGGAATTAAATGCAACATTCAAATTATACACATTACATTATATTAATCGTGTTGTGACACATTCCACGGGAGTAGCAATTTTATAAAATCATGGCAGTCAGGATCACAGCATTTGTCGTCCTAGAGTCATCATCAATGCACTGGAATTTATATGAGTCGTTCAAGGAAAGGGCGAACGCGCTGGTTTTCTCACGTAGTCTATGGCGCTACTTGCCATTACTTTGCCGAGTCGGCTCCTGGCGACCTTTTCCAAGACGTTTTTTCCTTTCTTTTTTTTGCGTTGCGCTATATCCTTTACGACACTTTTAGATGTTTTACGGCATCGAGTAACACGGTAATGAGTACCATCTCGAGGTGAGTTAAATGCGCGTGCTGCGTGTGTGTGAATGTCGAATAAAATGTTAAATTATCAACGATCGGCATTAGTATACATTTTTCAGGGATTGGGTGATTGTTCAATTTAACACAAACTGTAAGCAGGCGTGCAGTCTTAAGCAGCAAATGTGCAACAATTGGGCTAGTTAGCTCGCTAGCAAGCTGTGTCGTTCAGTCGCTATTGTGATCAACACTGCTGTTGTCAGCGAAGTCTGCAAGCCTCGCTTTGCTTAGTAGAGATAACAACCGCAAAGAATACGCTCTGCAGTAGTTCACGTTCGTTCTGCATGCACACGTTAACGTCGCTTTGACGCTAGATTCTTGTTGGTTTCCTTGTTAGCAGGTTTTCCAAACTGCTGCAGCTGAAGTCGTCTGCTTGCCAGCCATAATTATATGACAAGGTAGCTTGTCAAACCAGTTTGCGGATGTTTTATTTCCAAAGACTGAGCTGACCGAGTTGACCGAGACTTAGTTAAATGTGCGAAATCTACTATCATCCCTTTAACCTAAATTGTTATGTAATACAACCTAGTTCTGCACGCCTTATTTGCATTTACGGTTGAATGCTTTTAGCTTGCACAATGCTACATCACTTGTGTACTTGTGGGTGTTGTGGATGGGCGGTACCCGCACGTTTTCCGGCCAAGTTAATATGAAAATAAGTTACTTCATGATGTCAAACTGTAAACAAATCCCTCATCAAGGCGTGAAATCGTCAGCATAACGTGCCGTTGTGACAGTGGGCAGCGTCCGTGTCTGAGTGCGTATTTATCTCTGGTAATTCCACAGTTCGTTTTGAAAGTCATTTGGCAAGCTGAGCGAGAGATTAGGAAAGACGTGCGGAAGTCTGAGTTCCCCTTCGCATGCTGTACTGTTTGTTGTGTGTGTGTGTGTGTGTGTGTAGATGCATTGGAGTGAGTCAGTCAGTCACACATACTCCATGCATGAGGAAAACTTGTAATTGCATACTGGTGGAGAACAGTTGAAGGAACACTTTGCTGATTAGTTTTTTTTCCCTTCCTTTGCAGAGCTCTGAACCAGCCACAATGATTCTTCGACAGTTTACAGCAAGGATGGCTCCTCAAGCGTGTGTTGGGGTTAGAAACTCCCCTGTTATGCAGAGGTTAATGGTGGAGGTGGCTCGTCACAGTTCAGGTAAATGGGCGATGTTTGGTATGAATGTGCGCTATTTCGTAACAGCCACCTGGCTTGATGTCAGCTATGGCTTCATGAAATTTCTTGTGCAGTTAATGTCCTCTGTGAGCTTCTAAGGTTTTGCGTGTGCCTGCAGACATGGCAAAATTTCGGGAGGTGTTCTCCAAAGCGAAGCACATAGCCATAATCACAGGCTCCGGGGTCAGCGCAGAGAGTGGAGTCCCTTCGTTCAGGGGGGCGAAAAGCTACTGGAGGAAGTGGCAAGTACAGGTAATAAACACGCATGTAGATAAGCCCCGCTTGCATGTACCAAGCCCTTGTTCAAACTGTTCGGCATGTCTTTCATGGCAAGGTCAGTTATGTGACACATGCTTAGAAGGCATGTTAGAGGAAACCATCAGTTCATGGGGCTTGTTTTGGTTTTTGCAGTGGGGTCAAAGGCTGCGGTTTATCTCGGCCTAGGGTAGTGGGTTTGTGTTTTCTGTGATTTCTGTCATGTTTTGTCAGCAGATTTATGTCCACGACAACAGCGAGCAGACGAAAGCTTGCATAATCACAACCGGAGATCGCAAATAGGAAAGTCAAAGCAAATGTCAGATTATGTAAGGAGCAGTGTAACGATTATTGACCCTCCACCCCCAATCATATTCTGACCTCTCTTACAGTCTTGGAGCTAATCATGCTTGTTTGCAATGTGTTGTCAGCCCTTGTTAGATAAGTGGGCGGCAGTGTAGCACAGTGGTCAAGGAGCAGGACTTGTAAGTGAAAGGTTGCCAGTTCAATTCCACACTCCACTACACGCTCACCCCCATGTCCTTCGACACCCCCAGGACCTGGCCACGCCCGAGGCCTTCTCCCGGTGTCCGTCGCGGGTCTGGGAGTTCTACCACCACCGGCGGGATCTGATGCTGGCCAAGAAGCCGAACGCGGCGCACCTGGCCATCGCCGAGTGCGAGGCGCGCCTGACCCGGCAGGGCCGCTCTGTCGTGGTCATCACCCAGAACATCGACGAGCTGCACCAGCGGGCCGGCTCCAAACACGTGCTGGAGGTCCATGGTACGAGCTGTGCTGGGTTCTGCCTCTGGTATACTGCAGTGATGCCATCGGTCTAACTGTAATTTTTGTTACCATTGTTGGTATCAATGTTGTCGGTACCATTGTTGCTTTTGGTGCTGTTAGGTGCATTGTTTGTGTTAGTGTTGTTGCTAGTGTTACTGCGGTCATTGCTACTGTTGTTGCCGTGTTTCTCTTTGGTAAAAACGCGGGTATTGCAGTTATTGCTGCTGTTATTGTTGTTTTGTTACTAGTAGGCAGCTTGCACTCAGTGTTGTAACTGTTGTTGTTACTGATTTTTCCATTCATGAGTTCTCCATGTAGAATGGTTAAAAAGTTAAAGCCAGGTCCCCTGAGTGGCACAGTCAGTAGGGCGCTCATCTTGAATGCGGAATGAGTCCTAGTGCTTTAAGTCTGGCCAGCGATGACTCAGAGCCTACAATGATGGAAATGGTAGCTTTGTTCTGCCTTGATAGGGGTGGATGGGTTTGGCCAGGGTTTACACATCTCTCTGTCAATTCTGCAATTCACCAGGCGGGTGACGTCAGCTCAGTTGCCCATATGGTGTCAGTAGAGTAGTTCCTACCCTCCAGTGAGCGCTCATATCACTGTGGCGCGTTGTGTGACTTGCGTTAAGAAAAGTGGCTGTTGGGATTCCAAAACGCAGGGTTGCAGAAAGGGGAGAGGCAGTAAGAGAAGTTTGAGTCATTTTTAATTGAGGCCTGTCCTGTCAAAGTTCCTGCGGACTACACTCTGGACAGAATTATCCCACAGAGAGAAGTATGATATATGCAAAAGCACAGTTCGACCTGCATGAAGGCAGCCTTTATCAGTTTGATATGAAGGCATGTTATTCCCTTTCCCTGGGGGTCTGTTTGTGTTAGACAGACCCTGGAGTTTGGCCTGAAATTTGTGAATGTTTATCTGGATTTGCACACACCCGGATCTGTAGCTCAGGGTTAAGTCCATGTAAAGATCCGCAGCTGACATCATTACAGTGGGCTTCTCATATTGCCGTTGTGGTTGCTTCTGGCTGGTGCTGTTGTCATTGCTAACATTTGGTTTTACTGATCCCCAGATCATCTGGATGGACCATCCCATACTCTGTACTCGCCATGTCAGCCTATCCACACGCTATAAAAATCAGTGAACGTGGAAAGAATCCACTCAGCGTGGTGCCTAGAACAGGACCGTTATCATCCGTCTTAGGGATGGCGGCATCAGTGGGCTGTAACAGAAACACTGCTGTGTTCACCGTTTTCGCTACACAGCCTGCTGCGTTACCCTGGTTTTCTGTCCTCTCCTCTGTGACTGCAGGAAACATCTTCAAAACCCGGTGCATTAGCTGTGGGGACGTGAAAGTGAACCACCACAACCCGATATGTGTGGCGTTAGAGGGAAAAGGGTAGGGAGCCTGCCTCAAAGAGATCCATTATACCTGACTGCGTCTTCAACATAGTGAATATGTGTGCATCAAATCCTTGTGCTATTTCCGTATAATCAGTCAGTTTTGCCTAAAATACATAATATTAATAAAATAAACGATTTCAGTATGAGTTATGGTGATATTTAATGCTTTCGATATTTTTAACCTGTGTGTTTGGCAGCTCCCCTGAACCAGATGCAATCGATGCCAATATACCAGTGGAGAACCTCCCCAGGTGAGTGTCCTGTTGCCTTTTTTTTTGGTTTTTGTTTTCCTCAGATTTTTGCAAAAATAGCTCTTGGTAAAACCAGAATATGCAAGCTTGGCTCTCAGATATTATGCTGCCCTTGTGCTCTTGAGTGAGACTAAAGCTTTAATACTTTCACACATATATTTAGATAAATACATAAATATAGATACAGATCTTTAAAAAAATGGCTGTACCAAATCACCCTAGATAAGGGTCTATGTCTGTGTTCATACCTTGTTCATATCTCTTAAAATATGTGCTATGTATATCGTGCTATGCCAGCCTTGCAACTTACTCTGGATATGTCATATGAATGAATAATAAAAAACACAAATAAATTTTAAAAATGTAAAATGTAACTTTTAGCAGGTTGTTTAGAAAAGACGTTTAAAGACCTCAAAGTGTGAAAGCTCCCTTTTGAGTCCATAACTACATGAACGAGGTCAGCAAGATGACATTTAGCATATTTGTTGACCCTCTAAAAGTGTTCTATGCAACTTATCCATATTGTAGGTAAAATTATTACTTACGTGCTCCAGTGCACACATTTTTGACGTGTGAACTACTCTAATTTGTAACATGCATGTTTTCCAGTTCCCTTATGATTCCATATGTACAAGAGGTTTAAAATGCCTGGCGATGAGGCTTCTCAGTATTTTGGGTCATACACTGACCGCCCACAAGGTGGCAGCAGAGCAGCATGACTCATTACAGCAGTGGGACTTTCGAGTTCTATATCTACTGTAGCCAACCAGGGTAGGAGCCTTGCTGAACTGTACACTCGCAGTGTCCTGTGTGAGGTGTGAACCTGCAGCCTTTTGGCTCTGAGTTAAGCTCGTTGGCCTCAGCGCTGCTCGCGGCTGCTCCACAGGTGCGAGGACAGCGAGTGTAACGGGCTCCTCAGGCCCAGTGTGGTGTGGTTCGGGGAGACGCTGGACTCCGACGTCCTGACGAAAGTGGAGAAGGAGCTCGACATGTGTGACCTGTGCCTGGTGGTGAGTGGGCCTCGAGCTCGTTAACAGGACGGAGAACACAGGATGCACTAAAAAGAAGGAATAACACCCTTCCTCACATGCCTTGTAAACTTTCCTCTAAGACACACCCCCTTATAATGCTGTACCCACCTCCTTTCCCCTCTCACGTGTATTCAACCATTGCGTTATGGGTTTCCAGGGACAGTGAAACATAAGCAGAATGACCTGCTCTCTCCCTAAGCTGTGCTCTGGCCTCTGCAGGTTGGCAACTCCTCCATAGTCTACCCGGCGGCCATGTTCGGCCCGCAGGTGGCGTCCAGAGGCGTCCCAGTGGCCGAGTTCAACATGACGACCACGCCCGCCACCAGCCGCTTCACGTGAGTACAGGACGTCGCAGAGAGAGAAAAGGCCTTGTTCAGTCTGGCCTGGCCCTTTTCATACAACTGCGTTTCTGTTAACGTATTAGTGCTTCACAGGAGTACAGCACGTTGCAGAGAGAGAAAGGGTCTTATCTGGATTGGTCTGACCCATTTCGTAGACCCGAGGTGTTTGTATTAATATTCCAGTGCTAAACTTGGTCAAATCTGTGAATGGGGATGTGAGACCTAGGCAACAACCTGAGTATCCAGGGAGTTATGATTTAAATTCCGAACTGAATTCAGAAGCTTGCCATCTCTGATTTGGACTGGGACTTTGGGAGAAGGTCTAGAGTATAACCCCGGTCACACGGAACGCTGCACCGTCATTCACTCGCAAACAAAGGCAGCGATTGGCTGGTTCATCTGAGGTTTCCCCCATTTCAGGTTCCACTTCCAGGGCCCCTGCGGGACCACCCTGCCACCCGCCCTGGCGCCCCACGAGACCGAGGTGATCTGAGGGGCGTGAGAGGACCAAATGCAGCGCCACCCCCCCCAACCAGTCAACCAAAGCGCATCTCCACATCCATGCAGAAACCGCCATCTCTGACACCGTGCTGTTTATGAAGCAGTTTTACTGCACTGTGTGTGGGTGGGGTGGGGGGGGGGTGTTGATGCAGTGGGGAGATGCCACCGCGAAAAGTCCAACTTAACTGGTTTCTTAATGTCACATTCATTCCAGGCTGGGTGTGCTTTCAGCAGGTCATTACCAGCAGTGACTTTGGACGGTGGTGGTTTTAAGCGTAGAGTAATGGCGGTCATTAGCGGCACTGCGCTTAAAGATACAACATGATCGATCTGTCTTTGCCGTGGAGCAGCGGTGTCAGACTCAAGTCCTGCAGGGCCAGGCTACAGTTTGTTTTTTGCTCTGACCAGTCCCCCCAGACCCACTTGGTCTGGATGGCGCTCTTTGTACGTTCACGGCTGTACAAGCACACTGCGGTGAAATTTATCTTGTGCTTGCTGCAAGATTCTAACCTTCAGCTGTGATGTATCACTTGCAGAAATATGAAGAAGGTCAATCGGAGTTAATGATCAGGGTTGGAGGGGGGAAAAAAAATCCAGCACACGCACACTAGCTCTCTGGATATTGAGTTTGACACCCTTGCTGTAGGCATTAATTATGTTGTTTGATGGTGGAAGTTATAGTTTCTAACATTTATTGGGTGGGATGGCGTACTTTGTTAACAGATCTAGACTGCCATTTTATGTATATCTTATCTCATAATTATGTTGTAGTGGAGAGGGTTGATTTTGTCAGCAGAATGTATTTTTGATACAGTGTTCTAGGAATTGTTTCAGGAATTCAAGTGTGACTGAATGAATCTGATCTGAAAAATCAGTATTGATTGAAATAGCGTGTCAGCGCGTGCAATGCGTTGTGGTTCAGGGAGCAAACATGCGTGGTGTGGGTTGCATGAGGGACATTTCGCCAAAGGGGCCTTACAGGGGTATTCCTCAGCATTATATCTGGAATGTATAGCAATAAATATGACTCCTGGTTTACAGAATGTGCTTCCTGTCTGGCCTAGACTAAGTGAACCAACATAGATGCACTCACAGTACGGAACTTTGCCCAAAATTCCGTGAGCGCTTTAATTCTGCATAGAGGGAGGTCAGCCATTATAGAGGGCTGCTAGGGTCCTGTGATCCAGCTGGATTTCCAGCTCTGCCTAGACCTGCCTGTCTTTCGCTTCGCTGAGGAAGTGGAGAGGGAAACGAAAGTGGTTCAGTCTAGAAAGCGGCTGTTTGAAACGGGTGGTTAAGTGCCTCGCTGGAACAAAAAAAAAAAAAAAAAAGCTTGCGGACAAGCCGGGACCGAGGTTGAGTGGCTCTGTGCGATGGGTTTGCCGTGGTGTTGCAGACATGTAGGTCAGAGCCCCACATTTCCAAACCCGAGTCACATTTCACTCCTCTGTCACTGTAAACACCGATCAAGGACTATTCAGTACTACGAAGAAAAAATAAACAATATGACCTTTCAACCTGGATATGCAATGTTGCAATTCTGTCTTTATACACCGTGTGTTATTTGTACATAAAATGCAGTAGCAGTGTCTTCAGAATTAATCAGTGCACACATTTGAAAACACTAGCAGTACAAATGTTACATCATTAACATACCTAGAGGTTTGGTTTATGTTAGTTGTCTTGTGTGACTGGACCAATAAACAAAAAGCAAATGTACAGAACGCTTGGACTGAAGTGGTGTTTGATTTTTTTTTTTTTTTTTCAAGCTCATTCAGTTTTGTTTGTGTTTACAAGTCACTCATCTGTTTTAATATTAATTCCTCTACATGCCCCTTGTTGTAATATTCCATACAGTGGACCGACCACATGGTTGTCTGACTTTGTTGCATGTCATTTTTTTTCCAACATCTAAGCTGAGGTGTACCATATTTCTGTAGGTTTCCTGTAAGCTTATCATACTTCTGATCAGCAGTATTCCAAATCACTGTGGGGCTGGCATGCTGAACGTGGTGGTGGTGGTGGTAGGTGCCAGTGTTTATCTGTGTTTATTTCAGAGCTTTATTCTGCAGAATCGGTGGTGAGCCGCTGACGCGTCTCTTTAAAATGTCACTGGGCGCCGATCAGTGAAAGGTGTCTGTCCGTGTTCTGAACACTCTGGCCCTCACGCTTCATTACCTCCTCATAGCAGCAGGGCTTGGAGTGAGCACTCTCTGGCTCTCTCGAATATAAATATCAGCGGGCGCGTGCTCAACTCGTGCATAAATGCTGATTGATCCCTCTGTACACATACTTTGTGTGCAGACGCTCGGTGATGCTAACCCTACCATAGCAGTGTTACTGTGTGTTTGTTTTTTTTTTCTTATGCAACAGAATTTTGGATGTATCATTCTGATTACCATGTGGTTCAGTTGTCGTTGGTCGGCACACCACACAGGATTTGATAATGGCGGCCTTTAATATTACATTATTAACATTTAGCAGGTTCTCTTATACAGAATTACTTACAAAGTGCATCCCTGGAGTAAAACCTCCGAATATATAATTACACATAAGGGGAATGAGAGATCACACTTGGACAGGGGGCTGAGGTGCAGCCTGAAGAGATGGGTTAATACAACAGTAATTACTGCTGCTTAGACCTGTTTCATACCACAAGAGACGTGGCTGTTTGAGAAGGTGCGTTTGCATGGATGATGTCATCAGTGCAATCTGGCAGCCTGTGAGGCAAAGCAGAGTAGTGCTGAGGGAGCTGGGCTTCCAAACAAGGTTGCGGGTTCAAATCCCTAATGGGACGCTGCTGTTGTGGCATGTCCACTGATGCTCTGGTACGTCTGCTAGCAGAAATGGGTAATAATGCAAATGTCTGGGTCGCCCTGAATAGCAGAGTCTGCTAAACAAGCAGATCATGTGACACTGAATTTTACAATCTCTCTGAATTGAATTATTCACTCTCCATTCAACAGCAAGCTCTGCCCTGAAGTTCTCAGTGAGTAAAACGTGAGCCATGTCGGTCGTCCCGAAACAGGGACGCTTGCAGGACAATAAAAGAAGTCGGTGAATCTCGCACTCCCTGAGAACTCAACAATCCTCCATGGTTTCCATCAGCCTCAGTTGTGTACCCTTGACCTCTCTATAGGGTGACTGACTGCGTGATCTGACTGACACTGGGCTGGTCTAACACTGATCTGACATGTCTGACACTGTTGTTTGTTTAAATTGAATTGATACAGTTATGTTCTGTTGTGATGGAAGTCTCTCTGGATAAGAGCGTCTGCTAAATGCATGTAATGTAATGTGATGTAATGTGATCACGCGGACACGCCGCGGCCCGGGGGCGGAGCCTGGAGCGCCCCCGGTGAGCGGTTCCTCTGCGGCCGGCTGCAGCAGTGAAGCACGCCACATTCGGCCCCGCCCGGTCTCGTTATTGACCCCGGGCGTGTGCTGCGGGCGTCCCTGGTGTGCATCTGCAGTCCGGCGATGTGACAGGCTCCGTACCCTCCTCACGCATTCCCTTCCCCACAGGAACCGCCATGAATATGGATGAAGGCATGGGAGCTACGCTGTCTCATGTTGTATGTTCTCAGGAACATGTGTGCATTACCATGGGGGGGGGGCTCGCATGGGGACTCATGCTAGCGTAACAGATTTGAAATGCACCGGCCTGTGAGCGAGTTTTGAACCCGTGTTCTCAACGCTCAGCTAAACTCGTAACGGCCTGCGTCGTTACCAGTTGAGCTAAAGGCAATTTGCCCCTAGTTCTATCGGCGACAACAGTAGCTAACCAAGTCTCAGGGAGTGAAGTTACCGCTGAATCCGCTGTGCCACCTGCTGCCCTACTGGCTTTACGCAGACTCACACAAGCTACTAATTGCAGCTCGAGTACGTTTGCAGTTGAAGAATACTCTAGAATGGAGTGGGCATGCCAGTAAAAGATGGATGTAGGATCTGTGTCACCAGATGCTTCTTTTAAACCCTTCTTAGCTTACACAGGCAGCTGAAGTTGTATACAGAAAAATGGGGTCCACAGTCCTTCTCTGACATTCAAGCCCAGTACACACTGCTATCAAAGGAGTTTATGCATTGCATTACCTGAGGGTCCCTGGAGAATCTGATGGTATTGTATGTTCCCCCCGGAGGTACTGAAAGGTGGAGCACTGAATGTTCTGGGTGTCTCTGTAAAGATGTGTGATGTGTAACGTCTTCTGGGTTTTTTTTCCTCATTTTTGAATTTTGTGATCAGAAGGAAAAGATCAGAATAAGCCGAGTGTTTGACACCTTGTTAAAAGAGGTCCTTTTCATCTTATCTGAGATTTAATCCAAGCATGAATTTGCAGCATCGTGAATTTTGCACTGTTGAATTTTATGACATAATTATAACTACTGCAATGAGATAAACGATACTTTAAATATGTAAATGTCAAAGCCTACTGCATCTTGTAGTGAGTTTTGAGAATGACAAAATAATTTGTTCTATATTTACTTACCATGGTGGGCAGTAACTGTGAGGCATCACTCATGTAGTAGAACACAAAAAGCTAAGTCTTGTTTGTGAAGAATTCAGTTCAAATTTAATTTGTGTAACAGAGATGGTGCTGTGGTCTGAGAGAGTCAAGGCCTTCGGTAATGGAGAGGAACATAGTGTCATCTGGGGAACCCTAATTTGACAGGCAGAGGATTAATTAGAAGTCTACATTGGCAGTGTTCCGTATTCAGCCTTTTAACTTCCTCGCTTGAGACTGTTCAGTAGTACAATATTTGGTTTAATGAAACCGCTTTGGGTTAAATATGTATGCAGCTTTCCTTGCCACGGGTTGTTTATATAATGACTGGAGAGAGAAATTTTAACTATACAATCCAATTTATATTTAAAAATATGTTAAACTCTACACATGCATACACATGTGTGGACACAAATATATAATAGTACTGGATTACCCTAGATCTTAATATTTACCATCTATTGATAGAAATTTTGAATATGGCTGGACTAGTCTGACAAACACTGGTTCTTGTGAGGAGGAGGTAACAGCAGGAGGGACCTTATGACAGGTGTGTTTTCCTGCCCGGAGCTCGGCGGGGGAGGGGCGATTTGAAAGGGGGGTTCTCTGTGAATCAGAACTGTCTGTCACACCTCACCGCTCTGAGGATCACTGTCTGTCCATCTGTCCGTCTGACAACGTGATTGCCTCTCTTGGAGTCCCACTTTCAAGGCTGTCTGTACAGCCCCCCCCCCCCAATGATATGAAATAATGGATGGCCATGACTCTAATTGCTTTTTATTAGCACCTGTAGGGGAGTGCCAAACCATTATCTAAACCCCTACAGTGCCAGTAATTTCATAGCCTGGTTTCAAGGTAAATTGTTAAAAATTATGGAATACAATGCAGGCGGTATTACTGTATTGGGGTGGAGTGTCTTGGCATCTGCCCAGTTACAGGTTGGCAGGGGTGTACCCTGGCCTATACGTCTGTATCTGGAGCCCATTTTCAGGGTTTCCCCACAGAAATAATCACAGTAACAGGACGTGCACACGGTTCACATAAGCACTTCAAAGCACCTGACACGTTTAAAATTTCTTTAAATTGACAAGGTGTCATGGAGGCTCGGTACTGTATGTCACAATCCATGTCAAAGTGACACTGACATTTACATCAAAGGACATGGCGGTCAATTGATATTAACTGTCACAGTGGCACAGTGTGACATTTGCTATGTCAGACTGACAGTTGCCATTTATGTTAACAGACAAACTCTCATAGTGGAATTATATAATTAATATCAGCGGGCTTTCAAAGTTTGCCCTTCGCCGTGTGTGGATTCAGGTCATAGACGAACATCTGGACTGTGTGTCAGTGCCCCGTATTTATGAATTTAACCCTTTCCTTGCCATCTACCTCCTGTCGCAGGTCTTCTCCTTCCCTCTCACGTGCATCCCCTCCAGGACCTCTGTCCTTAAGCTTGAAGGCGCAGTGGTTGGATCTGAAATGTCATTGAGAAAAAAAACTATTTTTTCCCCTCTGCAGCCTATTTATTACTCTGACCCACAACTTAGGCCCAAAACCGGAGAATTTACCGTAGGGAGACACTAATGTTTTATTCAAAGATTAGAATGTTCTAAAACTGTGCAAGGTCTGAATGTGCGGCCCAGATTCCATCTGTCCGAAATGCATCTTTAACTTTGAGCAACAAATTCAGGCAAGGCCTTTTTTTTGGTTGTTTTCTTGCTTGCTTTTTTTTAACAATACTCACATGACATCATAGAAGCGAAAATATCTTTTTTTTTTATAAAAAAAAAAGTGACACTTAAATTATTAAATTAATTATTAATCATAACGTAAAAGAAAAAGGCTTTGCAGTTGGATTGAATCTGACCCTGACATAATTGGTGTATAATGATGCTGAAATTGTCCAAAATACATGCATTACCAGGACAGACCTGGAGATTCCTAGTCAGTCCATCTCATAGAGAACGTTATTCATTACAGTGAAATGAGATGGCGGTGTCACTGCACTGCAGTGACATTTCATTCTCAGGGTCAGCGGAGCAATTCCTCACCATATTGGCTCGCCAAACGCTTTTTGTTTAGTTGAACGAGGAAGAAACTGACAAGGAAATGCAGGCAGTCTGCAAGCTGGATACATGGGCCTTAAGACCCGCTGCGATGAATACAGGGGCTCCTTGGAATTGCATGTAATTTTCACATTACATTATTGTCATTTAGCAGATGCTCTTATCCGGAGTGACTTATATAGGTTACCTTTTTTACATATTATCCATTTATACATACTAAGACAATTCTGGGTTAAGTACTTTGCTCAAGGGTACAGCAGCAGTCCCCCAGCAGGGAATTGAACCAGCAACCTTTTGGTTACAAGCCCTGCTCATTTCCACTATGCTACACTGTCGCGCCTATTCCAAGTGATTTTTTACCCAGATCTCCTGGAATAAGAGGCAGTGATGATCGTTAGTTAGCATATTTCTGCTGCATTCCGGGTGACAGGGAGGGACCTGCTCAAAGCTGATGATTTAAAACATTACATAAAAACAAATCATTGAACTGGTTGTTGTTGCTTTCCTCTGTCTTTATCGGGAGAGAGTCCATTTATATTTGCATTTACATTTATTCATTTGGCAGGCACTGCTATTCAGAGAGACAGAGAGATAAAAGGGCATTCAGCTGGTTTAGGCAAATAGCGGTTCGGATGCTGAATCATTAGTGCCATCCTTGAAATATATTATGGGAAACACTGCTGCAAAGGGAAAAAAGCACTGTCAGAATGTGCACAGCCTTAAACTAATGTTCTGATTAAAAAGCACGCTAACTTTGCATTCTGTTAAATTACTAAAAGTGTTAGTTCCAGCATATTGGCAGGTATAGATTTGCAGTATAGCTGAAGAGAGCAAACATATTTCTATGTAGGTATAGAGATTAGATATATTTCTATGCACATATGAAAGTGAATCAGTTCAGATGTGTCTCTCCTCACTGCTACATGACCGCATTCCCATAGTGTTGATTTAGTGGGAGCGCTGGCATGTGCATACGTGCGTGTCTGCACTTGCATGCGAATGCATGCATTTATGAATGCGCCCGTGTGCACGCGTGCCAGTGCAAACCTGCGCGCGTATGGATTTGCACGCAGGGATGAGCGTGTGCGCTTCATCTGCGTTTGTGCTTTGAGTCACACACCCCCCCCATGGGCCACACGCCACGGACAGATGTGACGATCGGGGGTTGTCCTTGGGGCGGGGGCGGAAGAGGATTCGTGAGGCAGGGAGGGGAGAACTGGCAGCCTCGTCTGGGTGCAGCGGAGCACACCTGGGAGAAGCACAGGTGACGCCTTTGAGCTGAGCGGCGCATGCAGAACAGGGAAGCTCCGAAGCACACGCCCCACTGCCAGAAACCAGCCGCTTCGCACATGCTCAGTGCGGTCAGCACGCCACCTGACCAGCTCACTGCAATCCAGCAACCTGCCTGTTCAGCAGAACTAAATCTCAATCTGCCTACTGATCCCTTACTTGGAAAGCCACTGTTAAGGTAAAGATCCTGCTGTATCTAAGAAAAAAAAAAAACTTCAATGATTTAGTTGCAAGATGACAACCACATTTACACACAATGACACAATACCATTGAAATGCTGCCAAAATTATAACAAGTATAATTATAATGAGTATAACAATCATATTCTAATAAAAGTAAGAATCAAAAACGTTGCTGCAGGAGCTTTATTGCTATGTAGTGTCTGTAGTGGCCCTCTTTGAGTGCATCCCATTGTAGCATCCATTTATCTATGTCTTCCAGGTCTCTGAGCCAGAGACCCAGACATGTAAAATAATCCCCGCCGCTCCCTCTCACTAACCTCTGCCTGACCTGATTTTTTTTTCTTCTACCAGCCAGACCACCACGACACCAGCTCAATGCTGAACGTGTCGCCATAGGGACTGGTTTGAGAAGCCTTGACAGTCATCACGTGTGGCTAGTTTGCGCTGTCCCCCGCCCGTCTGCAGCTGAGCTCTGGCAAACGCAGGAAGCGGGTGGGGTCTTCTAAAGGGGGGGGGGGGGGGGGGGGGGAGCGGGTGCTAAGACAGAGCAATACCCAGAAAAAGGGAGATGACCGGCTTCCTTGTACTGCGGTGACGTGGCCGTTACTTGGTAGGGGCGGGCGACTGTGTGGGAGCTGTTTCAAGATAAGCTTACAGGGCTCAGGTGGCGAATAAGCTCCTTTAAAGTGCTGTTCATTAGCATTGTGGAGACAGGACACTTTCTCCTGACTACTCGTCAGAGGCCCAATCTGAAAACTCTCTGGGAGGGCGGCCACATGCACGTTTGCAGAGGTGATTGCCTAATTGGCCTTCAGCGCTGTCCACGAACCCCCCCCCGGGTAGCTCTGGCAATATCCGCATTGTATTTCGGTGGCCGTTACTTGAGGGCTGGCTCATCTATGCCCATCTCCATGGCTCTCTCTCCTTGTGCTGTGAAAGCTTCCCCCCACTTAGGCTTCAACCTTTTTTGAGAGACTTCTGCCACCTTCTAGAGACTTCTATCCACCAGACACACAAATACGTACTTGTACACACAAGGGGGAAGAACTCCCTGATATCCAGCCTGTGTGTGACTTCACCTCTCCCCACCCCACCCCACCCCCCCCAGCTTCTCTTTTCAGGAACATAAACTGTCACAGTAAGGGCTTCCTATTTTTAGCGTTGCGTGCATGCGGGAGACGGATTTCCACGGGCAAACCGAGTCCAGCAGCTCCGAGGAGCATTCTGTTGTGGAGCACGTGAGCTGCGGAGAAAAGCCCTGCACTGGCGGCACGCAGACAACCCCACCCCCCCCAAAACTCCCCTCCCAAGCTCCGCCCATCCCCCGCCCACTCACATCTCAGATTAAACAGCATATATGCAGCATTAAGAGGATTCCAGCCTCTCTGTGGTGAGAGTGCACTGCTGTTAATTGTTAATGTACAGCAGTGAGTGCCACCTGCAGCACCGCCCAGACGCTCGGTCTCTCCCGTCGCGCGTTTCCTTATACCGCAGCCAGTCACGGCACACCGCTCGTCACGTTTACGAATGCCATGTAATGTAACGTAATGGCTTGCTTTTGAAATGGCACGGTTACGAGATCATAATAAAACCTCGTGGCTTTGTGACCCTGGCATCGTGACATTACGCAGCTTTGATATGCAATAAAAGCAGCATTTTTGTTAAGGCTGCCATAGAATAATAAAGTATTTCACACTGTGTGAATTATATATAGTATGAGAAAATGTGATATCCCTTTCCGTGTGGCCGTGTCCCTCCTCAGTAAGCCAGGGAGAGAGAGAAGAGTGAAACTGCGTGTGTGTATGGGTGTATGGGGGTTTAAAGTGTGTGTGAGTGCATGCATATGGGTTTGTATGCAACGCGTGTCTGTGCATGTTGTATGTTTTACACGGTGTGTGTATGATGACGGATTATTGTTATTTAGCGTGTGAGTGTGTGTTCACACGTACGTGTTTTGGTTTAAACTAAACACACTGTATTAAGTCTGCTTAAAGCTGAGCACATTGTATTAAGACACTAAAGACGAGCCTGGTTAACTCCGAGCACGCCGTGGTAAGGTCCTGTAGATGAGCCTGGTTGAGGCTGAACACACTGAATTAAGACAGCTCTAGTTGGGCAGTTGCCCAATCCCACAGATTGGGCGTTTGCACTCAAAATCCTCCAGGGAAGCACTAATCCCCTGCTTGTCAAGAGAAATTTTATTTCTGAGGCAAAGCTCTGGCTATTTTTAGCCGGCCTAAGCTCTTTAGCGTCGCTGTTTACAGCCTCATCACTCCCATAACAAAAAATAACAGCAGCAGCCCACGCTGTGAGCTGGACGGACAGAGAGAGAGAGAAAGGGGAGGAAAAAAAAAAGTACAAACACAAATCTGAGAATATTAATCAGCATCGCTGTCTCATGGTCAAAACCGCTGCTCTGGATCAGCATTTGTTATTGCGGTGTTGCGGTGGAAAAAAAGAAAGCGGAATTTTTTTTTTTCCCTCCTTTTGCCCAAATAAGGAAATGCCACAGCGCCGTGCCTCAGTCCACATGGGTGCCCAGAGAGCCAGGCTGGACAGACGAGCTGGGAGACGAACACTTTGATTACTGTTGTGGAACGATTTCACTTAGGCCTGGAGGCAGGGGAGGGACTTAGACTGGGGGAGAGAGACATTTAGCTATAAAGTAGTGGCCTAAAGAGGGGAGGGGCAAACCTAGTCCATGATGGGTGTGGTTTGCTCCTCATATATAACCTAGCCCATGATGGGTGTGGTTCACTCCTCACATATAACCTAGCCCATGATGGGTGTGGTTCGCTCCTCATATATAACCTAGCCCATGGAGGGGTGTGGTTTGATGTGTGTATGTATGTATACAGTGAGATGGAAGGTGCATGTGCTAATGTGTGGAGGGTTGTGCGTAGTATGAGGAGTGTTATTTATTGTTGGGGGGGGGGGGGGGGGGGCAGGCGTGGTGTGGTGTACAATAGGAGGGGAGCAGAGAGGGTCTGTAATGATATTGAATATAATAATGGATTGCATCTATGTAGGGCGCTCCTGTGATCGCCGCATAATGTTTTACAGTGGTGAGGGGTGACGCGGCTCCACACTCACCGCTGGGTTGCACCCTGTTCCTTTTTATGAGAACATCAATGCGCATTTGCCTGGGGTGGAGATGTGGCAAATGTGGCCAGTTAAAGAAGGGGGTGGTTATGTAACAAGGGCAGCAGAATGTTATGGTGGTAAGGAGCAGGGCTTGTAACCTAAAGGCTACCAGTTTGATTCCCTGGTGGGACACTGCTGTTGTACCCCTGGGCAAGGTGCTTAACCAGATTGACTCTGTACATATCTGGCTGTATAAATGGGTAATATGTAAAGATTGTAAACTACGTAAATCCTTATGGATAAGCAACTTCTCCACAAAACAACATGTCCACAGCATCCACGTCACAGCACTGGGGCATCATCTTGACCTAAAGAGGCTGCTCCCTATTGGTCCACCAATTATAAGAGGGGTGTGGCTTGTGTGTGGGAAGGGGTATAGATTAGAGGGGCGGAACAGCTTCTGTGGAAGGGATTTCACATTGAAAACTTTTTATCTTGGAGCACACGAGCCATAATTTGGAGTGAATACAGGGAGGCAGTTTAACAAGAGGAGAGAGGGATGCAGTCTTTTGCATGGTTTCCTGGTTCATGCATCCTTCTCTGGAATGTAGTTGAACGCCTTCATGTTTGCGCTGAGTAGTCAGCTCCTTGTGTTTTAGTGAACCCCCCCACTGAATGATTTGAAGTATTGCATAGTAAACAGTCTTTTAAAAGTCTAGAACCTCCCATTAAAAGCTCTATTAAAAAGGAATAACGGAGCTCTCTGATCTGAAGTTAGCCTTTGAGGATAAATCATTTAAATGTGTCTTTTAAAAAAACAGCGTGAGAGAATGTTGCATTTGCTCTAGTCCAATGGTCATTATCATTAATTGCACACTCCAGTGGGTGTAGGAGCAGGTCTTTGATGTGGATGGGATGGGCTTGGAGTTTAAAACCAAGGATGAAATGCAGGGAAGGTAGCAACACAGACACACACATATTGACAACCACTTATACACACACAGGTACACACACACACACACATTCACAAGCACTTATACACACACACATACACACACACACACACACAGGCACAAGCACTTACACACATACACAAACACACACGCGTAAACATACACACATGCAGAAGCACTTATACACTTATATACACAGACACACACATGGACAACCACTTACACACACAGACACGCACACATTCACAAGTACTTATACACACACAGGCACACACACACACACACATGCACACACACACACACACACACAAACATAGTGTGTGTTATATATATCCCCTTCCCTCAGTGAGTTATCAGCACCCTGACCCTGTAACCCCTCAGAATGATTGATCTCTCTTCATCTTCCCGAGTTTGGGATGTGTTCCTGTTTTCTTCATTACCTGCATATCGCAGTGCATCTTTCGCACTGAACAGGCAACAACAGGAGCGTGCGCATTTTCTCAGTCTGAGCCCTGGCAATCCCACACTGACTGAAGTGTACTAACTCCCGCATATCTTGTGTCTGATGTAGTTGGTGGTTATTTTGTATTACTGCTACAACGAGTTTACACACACACACACACACATACATTATATATATACATACATAAATGAATGCAGCAATCATATAGAGTATTTGTGACACAGTATACATATGTATATAAGGAAATGTAAAAGTATGAAATGAAAAAATGAAAGTATTTTATACTTCATGTATAGAATGAAACAATAATGTGGAACTGTCCCCAAATGTAATTGCATCACGTTCAGAGAAAAGTAACTGTTGCTGAACTTGATTTGTTTGATGAATGATATGGCTTCTCAGTTTCTGGGTGGCTATTACAACTTTAATTAGCTCTAATAACCACACAAAGTTATTTCCAACAAATACTGAGATGCTGCTAATGAGAGGGCAATTTCAGAATTTCAATTATTTCATATATTTTATTTATATATTTTATTATTTTTTGGGATTCATGGTTTGTTTTTTTTTTTTTTGTTTGCGTTTCAAATTGCTGAGGCGTGAGAGGGATACTAGATGGATATTAGAGGAGTAAGCTACCCAGCACTCCACATGTAGAAGTAAGCTAACAGCAAGGCCAGCTCCTTAAAACATCATGTATATACCATTCAAAATGATGTACAAAAAGATGAAAGTGTATTGCATAATAGTGTTAAGGACATAAATAACAATCAAAATAATGTTATGATGATGTGAAGAACCAGTTATATTTAGTACTGATGCCAAAGATATATGATTAAATATGCCTGACAGAGTAACAAAAAACCCTGTTTTGACTGCTCGATGGAACTCTTTTTTTCTCCATTGGGGTGTGCTTTTAACAGACATTTTTTGTATGGTAGTCATTAAAATGATGACCAACACAGCTCTGGATAAGCATGTAAATGTTTTTTTTATGCCAGAAAGGTCGTGTGTAGACAGCAAGAAGCCATCTAAAATGGGTCACCTTTTCGGTTATTATAATGTTGTACTGAAACTTGTTTCCACTGAAACAGGACTGCCTGGCTCGGGTTATAATAAATATAGAGACAGTGTAAGAGTACCTCAGGCTCCTAGACTTGGATTTTATCATTTACATTGCTTTTCCACAGCCTCCATTGACAAAAGTCCCTGCATTTACAGCTGAGGGCGATGTTCTGACACAAAACTCTAATTATGTTTCCGGATGAAAAATGACCACCTTGGGGGGGAGTGGGTGTTATGTAGTTTCCTTGTAAAATATGATTAATAATTTAATATGCGCTGTAACCAGATTGCGAATAGGGGAGTAGTGCACATGTTGTGATCCTGATTCATTATTATCTACATGGCTGTTCCTCTGCATCTGTTCAGTAGACCACCTTATCCCCAGTTTTAATACAGAGGATAAAGTAAACTATTTTAACAAAAGATTTCAAAGATAATGTTTTTTTTTGCAAGATAAAACCAATGATGCATGCATGCATACTTTCTGCTTTAATTTTGTACTGGGCTTGGGAATTATTATCTCAAATAGTGCTTGCAAGGCCTTGAATCCAGTTGAATTTTCTCATCACCACACCACCACCTTCATTAGCAAAGCTGACACTGTAAACAAATAAGCAAAAAAGAACCTTACTGATCTGAACTTGCAAGCCTGTAATTTATGGGATTTATGGTTTTGTAATTAACTTTTTAAATTGCTCTAAAAAGAGGTGTGAGATTCTGAAGGATATTAGTGTTATCCAGCACGTCACCTGTAACAGTGAGCTAACATCAAGGCCAGCCCCTTAAAATGTCATGTAGATGAAAAAAGATAAACATTGTTATGCAATACAACTTTAAGAACATAAATGGCAATCAAAATAATATTATGATGAAGAAAATAACTAGAGTAAAAAGACAAACCCATAAGACAAAGAATAACATGTTCCGCCCCGGCATCAGCAGAGCCAATCAGCTTGTTCCATCTGAGAGAACCAGACCGGATTGACAGGCGTTTCCGCGGCAGCTCTGAGTGATGGACAGCTCACCTGTCTCCGGGACCGAGAGTCATGGCCGGAGTGTCCCCCACACTGCCAGCTCCCTGCTCCATTTCCCTGTCTGTCACAACTGTGTGACAGCTTGCATGGGGGACAGAGGACCAGAGATGAATACGGGCCATTTAAAAGCAATTAAAGCCCTTTCGGATGGCACTCTGGTACCCTGGGTATGAACTCCAACACCCTCTTTCAGAGTCAATTTCCAGACGGACGCTGCCATTTTATCCTTGTGCAATAAACTATGTAACTTAAACTGCCGTGGAAGAGCATAATATGTAAAATTATGCTTTGCAACTCATTCACATATGAATTTGCTGGACAAATAAATGATTAGGCACAATCACCATCACAACCGTGATCATAATCATGAATGTAAAGAGCACAGTAAGACTAAATACTTCTCAACATCAGAATAGACATTAGAAAAAAGATTTAATTTAAATATGACTGTTACAATACCAGAAAATACATGCCTGAGTGCTTATAGTATGTTGGCAGGTTTTGAAGGGTGGTAGGCAACTGTTGAATATATGGTGATTCAGTTGGCTTGTTCAACATTTGAGCAGATATAAATTCAATCCCCTCAGATCACTGTCCTTGGGAGCATAAGCAGTGTGAGGCCAGGCTGCCAAATTTCAGTCGTGTGTAAGTTCAGCAGTATTGCAGTTCAGAATAAATGAATGTCCTTGTGGCTTTGATTAGAAATTGGGGGGAAAAAAATCACATTTTATTCATTTACCCCATTTTTACCCCAATTTTTCATGCTTTTGTTTCCTATTATTCTTATATAGTAATATTTATATATATATATATATATATATATATATATATATATATATATATATATATATATATATATATATATATATATATATATATATATTAGTAATATATTTGATGGTGTTTCTGCTTTGTAAACTGCTGGGCAGTAAAAGCAGTTGAAAGATGTTGTATGTGGTTATCAGTTCCAAACCAATTCATGTACGGCACTTCTGGCATGTTACTTTTTTATTTCACAAGGTGTTGATTTATGTTCCATACTTTAGATAACAGTGTGTTTAATTCTATCAGTAGTGAAATGTTTGTGGTAGTCAGAAACACAGAATCTGCAAAACATCAAGACATTGGTGTCAGTCAGGGGATTTGGAGAGTGCATTTAGCATGCATGATACTCAAAGCAACAAGGCACAAGGATATGAAGTATGTGTGTTTCGAGTGTAGCAGAGAGTTCAAGGGCTGTCTCCAACACGGCCACAGTCATGAGAGGAGAATCTAATGAGTTCTGCTAATCAAACTTTAGCCGCTGCCAACATCTGCTGTTTGCAGATTACTTTAGCTGCAGTCCTTAGTTGGTCTTCCCAGTTTCATTAAGGCAGTGTTGACGTAATCCATCAGTATCTGTTTCCAGCTTCTGACTTTTGTGTTTGGATACAAGCAGACAGTTTATTTTCCATTGAAAGTGTCTGTGTTTTTATTGATATCAGCTTCAGCAGAGAAGATCATAGACATAGTACTGGGCAAGATACATTAGTGATCAGCAGTGTTTTTCAGAGGTTAGGGAACTTGACTTGGTACTACAGGGTTTGAAACACTGCCATTCTTTAAACACTGAATTTAACCTGAATGGCTTCAGTACATCTGGCTAAAAATGAATGATATGCAAACCTGTAATATGTAACATCAGGACAGTAAGTTCATAGGGATATTTTATTTTCACAAGATTTTGATCATTTTAACATTATTTTCAGACTGTCTTTTTTGTATTTACTTTGGGTCCATTTCTTCAGAACTGTACTCACCCCAGATATGTCAATGTTAATTGTGCTTTTCATGTCTCATTATTACATTTGAACTGTGAACACCCCAAGACATTGTACCGCTAGGCTTCAATGGGTCAATCCTTCATTTGACCTCAGGGTCAAAATAAGAGAAATCTTTTGCTGGACTGTAGCAATCTTGTTTCTACAGACAGTTCCATTTTCTAGAGAATTGTGAAGAAATTAAAGGTATGATGTTTGTTCCATGAAAGTTAAGATAGATATGACAGAGCCCTCATTGAATAAATTATTGTTAGCGCACCCTTGAGAAGTTATTAAATGATTCTGAATAGACACAAAACAAATAATTATATAGAACACTGAGTCCATAGATGCTTCAGCTATAGCCTTGCCTCTTGTTTACCCCTGAAGCTGGCAGATTAGGAACAGTGATAACCCCTGTAGGGCTAAATCTGCATCCCCTTTGATATACAGTGTAGTACACTGCACTCATATTCATACATAAATGCAGAACAAAATCCCAAATAACCACTGCGTAAAATAACTGCCTAATGTTCTCTAACTTGCTGCAGTATGTCTGCAAATTCTTTAGTGGTTCATCTCAAAAATACAGATACCGAGGACTTGATTTTAGTGTGAAAAAGTTCTTTAATGCAATGCAAAAGGAAAGTGTGGGTCAAAAGAGGTGAGTCTGTACAACTGTAGGTATTCTGACAATGCATGAAGTGTGATGCAGACTCTAACACAATAGGTTTAAAGGTGTTTAGATAAGTTGCAAGCGTGAGAAACTTGTGCCTTTTTTCCTGTCCTTCTACAAAAAATGTTAACAGATTTCATAAAGCTGTGAGTGTCTTGTGGATGAGTTCCACAATGAGGATAAGAGTCTGTAATTAAACTCTGAGAGAATATATATCAGCGGGCAGGCTGTTGGCTTTCCAGGGTAAAAGAAATATATTCAGAGCATGCAACTTAACACCTCCTTTTTTAAGAGATATATGCATGCGCAGGTTAAGTGCAAACACTGAACTAAAATCTGTGTAAAATCAGGTGCACAGATAAAATGCTCAGTGTTCCTAAGCCTGCTTTGATACCTTAGTCTGTTGGAATCCCTCGTGACTGAAAACTTTTCCTATTCTGTTGATGTGCTGGGCACTGCTACCACTGACATCATGCTCTGTCAAACGTTTAGAGCAGACACTGCGCTGGACTTTCTGTCAGTGCTCAGGTGGTGTAAAGAAAAGCACAAACATGCCTATTGTGTTGTGCCCAAAATACCTCTCCTCTCCAAATATTCACAACCCCTCCCTCAACTATTTGACCGCTGTGCATCCCGTAGGCATCAAATGCATCCTAAAGACTACAAATAACTGAAAAAATAACTGCAAGGACAATGTTTTCCAGCACTGCAGACAGCGTTTCCTTGTTGTGCTACATTTAGCATCAAAATTGAGCCTTAAATGTGCATTCTTAAATGATAAAATGCCCTTCTTCAAAGTCTTCGTGGTATGCGTGTGTGTGCTGAGGTACAAGCCGTTTGTGAACAGGGACAGGAGACAGGAGACGCTAGACAGGAGGGTACATCTGCTCTGGAACCCTCACACACCCTCCACCCCACACAATGCATTTTGTATTACACTGTGTCATCTCTGGCACAGACAGACCTTGAGATCAGGGGCCGCCAGATTCCTCTGCGTGTCACAGGCTGGTGGCCACTCCACAATTAAAAGTGACATTAAAGCCGCTGTGTTGATTTAGGAGAGAACTCCTCATAGCAGACATCAAAGGTTGCCCTGTGGATTTGGGGGGGGGCTAATCAGCGGGAGACTCTCCTAATTTGATTAAAAGCAATTAAACATTAAATCACTCCACCTCTGGAACAGGGTCAGAGGCACCTTTGCTCTTACTGACCCGAACTGGATGCGACAAATCACATTCATACTTGCAGGGGGTGGGTCTGATTGATGGGTCGAGCCATTCTCACACCGTAGGGTTGAAAAGCTGCTGGGCTGGAACCAACCACCAGTCACACCATCTTCAGGCACAGTGGGGTCGGTAAGCTGACTGGGAAAACCTTGCTCACAGTCTTTGACATAGTTAGCTTTATGGGTCAAAGCACCTTTACTGATTGCAGGGTACATGTGCTCTTCAAAGTCTCTTTTGACCTTTTAAAGTCAATTCAATGTTAATTTTTTTCCTACAAGATGGTCCGAATTTGAACATAACAACAAAAGTGGGGCTCATCATTCTCTCCGCATCTGAAGTTATCCTGAGAGATCTGGTGAAGTGTTCTGAGGGATGCGGCTGAGAGAGCCCTCAGCCCAGTTTACACCGTCAACACAATGGCTAACAGTGTGGCTTTTACAATGCACTGGAGTGCCTTAATTGCCTCTAATTATGTCATCAACCCCCCTAATAAAAGACGGGCAATGGAGGCTGTGAGTGTGTAATAAACCGGTTGGCACTCAGTCATCCTCTCAGCTGTGACAGTATAGAAAGAGCATTCACCGTTGCGTCTCAAGGTGCTCAGTTCCCCCTTTCTCCAACCGCATCAGACCCCTACAAATGCGAAGGAGTTTCCCTCTTTCACTTCATTCTGAGAATGGTATGCTCCTCTGCACTCTCTTTTTCCTTTTTTTATTTCGGGGGGGGGGGGGGGGGGGACTGTGGCAATGCCCACACGTATATGCTTACCAGTGCTGTACTCCTGACCACCCACATGTCTGAGACGGACAGAGAAAGATGAAAGATGTAAAATGCAAAATGTAAAATGTAAAATGTAATGAAAGACAAGGAGGCCATTGCGGAGGGACCCTGGTGGAGAGAGATACCCAGGTATGGCGAAGTTTTGGACTCAATAATGAGACACAATAAGATGAGAACGTATAATCTCCATCTATATTGTTATAGAGGGACTTTAGTTAAACACATTGATTAAATTAGTACAGATAGTTATCACAGTGTTATCACAATACTTATCACAATGACAACAATTTAATTGCAAAAGGGTATTTTAGTCCAGCCCCATGTTACTTATGCCCTGTTAAGCAACTTAGCTGTTGC